>NC_090232.1:5645661-5830661 GCF_024489055.1 Chanodichthys erythropterus | reverse complement strand
TCTATTCAAGTAGTACTAAAAGAGGCCTCTGTGCTCTTTCAGACAAGCAGTGAAATATATTCATCATTTCCCAATAGAAAAGAAACAAGAAAGCAATGAATAAATTCTCGGCACGACCTTGAAGCGTGCGTGATCATATGTTGGCAGAACCGACCATGGTACAGCGAGCGCAGAGGGACTCAACCAGGAACATGCAAAGGAGTAGGGGTTGTTCACCCTTGTGATGCCCTCTTCTCCTTTTTGCCCTCTTCTTTTGCTTTTATTTCTTCATTTTTTTTATTTCCCAGGCAGGAGCAGGTATCCGCTCGAGACCTGAGTCTAGCCAGTGCACTTGAATTCATTATGTGTTCGCCACATGTGTGGTAGTTGTCAGGATTTATACTTAGCCATGTCAGTCAAGTATTGACCTTCTGCATCCATTCCACCTTTGGGATCAACTGAGATACAAATGTTAGGATGAAGTGCTACCAGAGGTGTCCATTGCTCTACATTGGACACATAAATTAAAAAAATGCATAGGTCGGGGGTTGTTTTCTTTTATGACTGCACACTAAAATTCTTTGTGCATTTTGTGATGCAATTTCTCAGCATGCTCTTACTGTGAAATCATAAAGAACAAGAATTAAAACACAGTAGTGTTTTACAGTAGTGCAAATATTTATGCCTGATGTCTGTTTTAAAGTTTGTTGCATACATACATACATGCATATATATTTATTTTTTGTTTGTTTGTTTAAATGTCAAATGCCCATCAATTAAAAATAAATAAATGTAATAGTTTAAATTATTATTATTATTATTATTATTATTATTATTATTATTAATTTATGTATTTATTTAAATGTCAAACATGTATTTCCCATAAATTAAAAAATAAATAAATGTAATAGTTTAAAATAATATGTATGTATGTATGTATGTATGTATGTATGTATGTGAATGCAGTCAACACTAAAAATTTGTAAAGCCTTGGTTATCCTCAGCTGTGTATTTTTTATTTTTTTTTTGTTATCGGTTTGTACTTTTAATAAGAAAACCGCAGCTTTTGTTGTAAATATTAAAATAATGTTACTGTACAGCATTGTATTGCATGTGTTACACTGAAAAAAAATAAAATATAATAATAATAATAATAAAAAAAAAATATATATATATATATATATATATATATATATATATATATATATATATATATATATATATATATATATATATATATATATATATATATATATATATATATATATATAAAAACTGATAATGTACTGGCGTAAAATTACTTGGATATTATTCACTAGTTTTACTGACATTTCAATTAACCCTAAAACACAACACAATGATTCAAAATACAGGTAAAACACCTGTAAAAATAAATACGGAAAATTCCGTCAAATTAAGTAAAGTACGTCCTGCCCTATTTTTATGGATTTTTTTAGAGTGTAGCTTTTTACATTAGCAGTATGTTACATTCAAGCACACATGAATCAAAAAATATATATATTTATACAGCACTGTGTTTATCCATATTATTTTTCTAGCTATTCCCATATTCTGCGTCATTTAAATATGTGATAACATCCAATGATAAACGGGGCTTTATGGAATTCTCTGAAGTGAGATTAAAACAGCCACAAAAGGTGCTTCAGTGGCTCAGTGTGTGGATAAACAACACTACAGCGACATGTTATGACAATGAGCTGCATCAATAATTTACAAGAGCAATATTCCCATTAATTGCAATGGAGAAGCAATGAAAAGCTGTGAAAGAAAGAGGCAAATAAACTGAATAATTTAACCACATAAACCTTATTCAGTTGGGACTAGTTTTTCCTGAAGAAGTTTGGTAAATTTTGTTTTCAGGGCCATACTTGGGATGATATTTTCATCCAAATTAAGTGTGTGTGTGTGTGTGTGTGTGTGTGTGTGTGTGTGTGTGTGTGTGTGTGTGTGTGTGTGTGTGTGTGTGTGTGTGTGTGTGTGTGTGTGTGTGTGTGTGTGTGTGTGTGTGTGTGTGTGTGTAGGTGTGTGTGTTTTGACTAACATGTCTAAAGTTATATTATGTTGTATTATATTATAATAATAATTATATTTTAGCTAAATCATTTTTTTTTTTACTTGAGCTAAATGACATGTCTTTTGAACTTTTGAATTGAACTTGTTTCATAATTGGTGAACTTTACACTGTTATTAAACTGAACTGACTTGAGTTGAATACTGACACTATTGTCTTTTTAGAGCAGCAGAATTTGAGTTTTGCATCATTGTTTCAGTTGTTTTCCTGTGAAGCTGCTTTGAAACAATCTGTATTGTATAAAGCGCTTTATAAATAAATGTGACTTGACGCTGCCGTCCCAACCTTGGTGCGCACCAAACAATCGGACCAAGACCCCTGAAAAGGTGGGACTGAGTCCACTTCCAAATTAACTCTGGTGTGGTTTGACGGAAATGTGAACGCAACGCAGACCAAAGACATCTAAACGAACCAAAAACAACATAATTTCACAAGATGCAACCCTAAAAAGGACAGAATGCTCAAGCATACTGTACGTTTTTTGTTTTGTTTTTTTCTCCTCGCAGCAGACCTTCGTTTGTCTGCAATGGAGAAATTCCTGATGTTGTTTTGACTCCTTTACACATTTTATAAGCTCTTTGTGAGTTCTCAGCTGGTAGACAAACCATATGTGTGCACATACAACAAGTGCTAACTAGGACTAAATGTATCATTTTCTTTTTTGTTCCAGACCAAAAGAACCAAGAGAAACAAACACACCATAAAACAATCATGTTTGTCTTATAAGGGAAAGACTAATTATCCCCATAAATCATAAACAGTCTCTCCAAATGAGCAGTTCCAAATGAGATTTCACCCTACTCTTATGTAAGAGTATGATAAAGCCCCAACCATGACTGGAGACGATCTGCCCTATTATCTTAGCTCCTCTCCTGAGTGAGCTGTACACAATCTGTCATGTTTTTCTCCTCGCCAGAGCATTTATCAGCAGCATTCAAGTAAGAAATGTATTCTTATTAAAGCTACTAAAGTTATTCAATCAAGAGCAGTGAGTGATTTTCTGTTTTTCTTTTGTTGTTTGGATCATATTAACAGCATATACAGCAGTAGGTACTTTATATTACGTTGTTGCCACTTTAATACACAGATCTAATATACACACACAGTAAAATCCCCAGAGTCAAATCAACTCTGCTCAGACTACATTTGGTCCCTCTCTAAATAGTGTTAAAGTAACACTGAAACAGAGTTAAAGTTAATGAGATAATTAAGCAATTAATAAGGCTATTTTGTGTTTCTCTTTTCTTTAGTGATTCTGCTTGTTAACAGCAGGTGTTCATCACTAATGCACAATCATCACTTAATTAATTGCTTAATTATCTCATTAACTTTAACTCTACTTCAGTGTTATCTTACACTATTTAGAGAGGGACCATATGTACTCTGAGATTTAACTCTGGAGATTTTGCTGTGCATGCAGTTTACATTCACAGACATAACCGACTGTGTTTGTGAATTCTGTGTGTATTCGACAGTTTTAGTGCAATAAGTGAAAGAGAGAACTTACTCACAGGACGTGCCGTCTGACAGCCAGCTTTCTGTGCATGTGCTTTATATGTGTAATAAAAGCGAAGAGAACAAAGACGCGGATCTCTAAGAAGTTTTATTCGTCCACATTCTTCACAACTTCCCATTCTTTTCTCCTCGTATCGCTAGTAAAGCAATAAAGACCTACATAGCTTCTCTTGTGGCTCACTGACTAAAAATTACAACCAAAAGCTGCACAATGTGGCATAGTATATTATTTTCCGAGTTGTGTTGCGGTAAAAATAGCAATAGGACAGTGTCAGTAGCTCAGTGAGTGCAACCATTTGACGTCATGGACAAAGAAAGCACTGTTCCCCTAAACAAAATGGTGCCGCCCATTGTTCAAATGTGTCATGGATTTAAATACCTTAAAGGTGCCATCGGACGTTTTTTTACAAGATGTAATATAAGTCTAAGGTGTCCCCTGAATGTGTCTGTGAAGTTTCAGCTCAAAATACCCCATAGATTTTTTTTTTTTTTTTTAATTTTTAACCTCCTATATTGGGGTATCATTAAATATGAGCTGATTTATGCTGCTGCCCCTTTAAATCTCGTGCTCTCCACCCACAGAGCTCGCGCTTGCCTTAAACAGTGCCTAAACAAAATTTACACAGCTTATATAACCCTCAAATGGATCTTTACAAAGTGTTCGTCATGCATGCGTCGGATTATGAGTGATTTGATTCTGAACGAGTTTGAGGCTGTGCTCCGTGGCTAGCGGCTAATGCTACACTGTTGGAGAGATTTATAAAGAATGAAAATGTGTTTATGAATTATACAGACTGCAAGTGTTTAAAAATGAAATAGCGACGGCTCTTGTCTCCGTGAATACAGTAATAAACAATGGTAACTTTAACCACATTTAACAGTACATTAACAACATGCTAACGAAACATTTAGAAAGACAACTTACAAATATCACTAAAAATATCATGTTATTATGGATCATGTCAGTTATTATCGCTCCATCTGCCATTTTTCGCTGTTGTTCTTGCTTGCTTACCTAGTCTGATGATTCAGCTGTGCACATCCAGACATTAATACTGGCTGCCCTTGTCTAAAGCCTTTCATAATGTTGGGAACATGGGATGGCATATGCAAATATTGGGGGCGTACACCCCGACTGTTACGTAACAGTTGGTGTTATGTTGAGATTCGCCTGTTCTTCAGAGGTCTTTTAAACAAATGAGATTTATATAAGAAGGAGGAAGCAATGGAGTTTGAGACTCACTGTATGTCATTTCCATGTACTGAACTCTTGTTATTTAACTATGCCAAGATAAATTCAATTTTTCATTCGAGGGCACCTTTAAATCTTTCATGGGTTTTCTACTACATATTTCAGTAAGAGACATCATTTACGTTATATTAAGCCATACAAGTCTTAACAGCAGGGGTTCCCTTTAAAACAGTAATTATTGCTCAAAACATCATTAAAAACCCCCAAAACAAATCTCATCCAAATAGTGCTTTATTATGAGTTTAATACATGTAGCCCAAGCCAGGTTCATCTTTTCTTTTCCAAGTAGTTGCTGAAGTATCTGGACTTACTTACTTGTTATCAGTGGCACTGTAAGCGTCTTCTCACCGTGGCCTTAACTTGCACTTTAAATGGCTCTGCTGCGTAGACTGCATACCCTTCTCTGTGACCCAGACAGCTATCTATCCAGTCAGCTATCAGTCTATAATGAATTGAGTTGTTTCTCAGACAGAGTGTTTCATATGATTCAGTGCCTCTGCCCTCCGCGTGCCCCGTGTCTCCGAAGGACACGAGATAGCCAAAGCCCATCACCACGTCACCATAGGCTACTTATCTCTTCATGAGAAACACTGACACAGGGACCCTTCGTTCCCAGCATTTGGAGATTGCAGAGAGACTCACAAAATGCATTGTGAATTGCAGACTTTGAGAGGGATAGCAGAAATATTGTTAAATTGTTTGGAATGTAAATAATTTTTGCCGTGACATTAGGAAGCAGATCTCCATCGGTTGATGTGTTTGTTTAAGTGTAGGGTTCATGTGGCTGCAGTATCCTGAGATCTTGATTATGACATCAGTCGTGCACAACATATTTGCACACGGCAAACAAACCGACTGCCGAGCAGCTCGCTGACTGGTTTTGTCAGCAGAAGGTTTTGTCTGCTTGCATTGCTCTGTTTCATCAAAGCAAAATGCGTGAAGTCTTTTTAATGTGTGTTGTCTAAATACATTATAAGAAGCAATGTGTTATTAATGCTTAGGTTAAATATTAATGCCACTAAATAGTGAGCTGGTATAACCACTTGAGAACAGTAATAGAAAAAAAAATGAGCTTAGGAATAAATGTTTTGCCATCATTTACTTAGCCTTATGTCATATCTCTATGCTGTATGCTTTTTTCCCTCTTTGGAACTAATTTTTGTTCACACTTTCAATTTTGACACCATGTAGTGATAACAAATATAAAAATTATAGCTGAGAACTCTAGACTAAAAGTTAATTAATTAAAAACCCTTTATTTCATTTGCAAATTGTTTGTAATTGCCAGTCATGTGACTTTGTGCTAATTGGCATAAATTGGCAGGAATGCATGCATGGCCATCATGATAATTTTCTCAGTAAATGCTTAAATCCAAAGTGAGTACAGTACTGTTATTTTTCTTCTTTTTTTATCTTATTTATTTATTTGCATAGAGATGAGCAACTTGCTTGTTAAAGGTAAGATGATAGCTCATGAATTCTGGGGTTTGAACCTATATATATATATATGCTTCAATGTTGTCATTGAAATGTATCGTGTTTTTGTTTGACTCTAGACCTTCACAATTTAACGTCACAAAGGCCTTTAGATTAGACTAACAAACTCCTCCTAGAGCTTTAATCATATTTGGTCAAAGTACAATGTCTGGAAATGACAAAAACTGACAAAAAAAAAAAAAAATGCAGAGAAAATTCAAAATGTCTCACTTCCTGTTGGGTTTTCAGATTTTGCACCCAGAGACTTTTGCAAATGTGTAACGAATTTTATACTTGTACGTGAAACGTAGCGCGAAGGGCGCTTAATTGAAATTTTGTAGGTGGTGCTATAGGAGCCATTTTGCCACACCTAATTTTGAAACCCATATCAGATGTAAATCTTCACCACTTCTGACACGTGAGCAAAGATTCATGAGTTTTCGAGCATGTTTAGGCCCTCAAAAATGTGATTCATTTTGGAGAAGAAGAAGAATTGACTGACCAATTACATCGGTGCTTGGGCCCTAATAATATTAAGTTTATATAAAAAGTATTTTAAAAAAATTAAAACACTGTTTACAATGTATTTTCAAGTAAAGTCTTCATTTTCATTTTACAAGATGTTCATGTATGGATCCCATAGTCAAAGTCTTTCCGCTTATCAATATAAAGCCCAAAGTATACTTCACTTTTTACGCGTACGTGATGGCGAGCGTACATGCGTGTATGTGCACTGTAATGGTCGCACGTGCGCATTTAATGTTTTTTTTTCTGCAGTTATTCGTTTATCCACAAGGTGGCAACCGTGCACTGGGGGTGTCGATACACAAGGTATTCGAAGAAAACCTGCATAAACAGAATAGACCGGAACACATGCAAGCTATAGTGACAATGGAGGCCTATATAGAGATTGTGCAAAAAGGGCTAGGAGGTACCCTTATTTGCACAATTGTAGCATAAAAGAATACAGATATATTTACATGGGTTACAACTCATGGCGAGAGATTGCTCAAAACTGTGCATGCTTCGAACTGTGTATGTGTAGGAAAAAAAAAAAAAAAAATCATTTATTATCTCCTTTATCCAGATTTTCTAGGATGGTACATCTATATTCTTCCAGCATAATCCAATAACTCTTCTGGCCTGAAGGAGACCAAAGTCTAGAAGAATAGTCTGTTTTGATGTTTGTATAAAGTCCATTGGGTATATTACAAGAATACAGAGTTAAACATCCAAAGGAATTTTAGTATAACACATGTTCGACATACATTTTACAACCTCCTACCAGAAGTTTTGTATTTGTGGACATTCCCAAAGGCAGTGATATAATGTACTTTTATCATCCAAGCATTTAGAGTACACATCCAGAATATCATCAAACAACCTTGTATTTATTGTCTATGTTTGTGCTTTAAAACATGCATCATTCCAATGTGCCTCATCTATATCTTCTTGTATATCCATTTTCCAGTCATGTAATTTGTCCAATGATAGTTCCATACTGTGTTTGACCATTAAATTATAATACACAGATACATGTACCTTACCTTCTATATTTCCAAGAGTTATCTCCTCTGGTTTTGATAAAGATGGTATACAGCTCATCTGTTAATGTTTTGATGTAAAATGTTTTTTTTAATCCCTGTTGGGTCAAATATGGACAAACCCAACTGTTGGTTTATTTTTTTAAATACATTTTGAAACCTAATGGTTTTTTTTGTCCATATTTGACCCAACAAGTGTTGAAACAACCAAGCATTGTTTAGAATAGTAAAACTCCATCTTCATTTATATCCATTATTTTCTGAATGCCTCTTATTTATATTCCATAACTTAAATCTTCCATCTTTATTACCAGATATAAATTGTTAATTATCCCAGAAATGTATTTTGTTAATATTTTTATTATGCAACCTCCTTGTTGATAATATAAAAAGAGGAACATGAGTTAGCAACAGCTTATATATTTTGTCATTTTTGTCATTTATAAGGGAAAGGCTGTTATTAGTCAACCTCGGCACCGTGTTCTGACTAGGCTGTCAGTCAGAATGAATACAACAACACCTCCATGACATGCTGCAGCCCACAGAAAACATGTTTCACACCTGCCCGTGGTACAAAATGTGCCCAAAACTGTGCCCATACAGATGCCAACCAAAATCTGACTATGGCTCAATGAGAGATCAGAGAGGAATACATTTATAATCATTTGTATTTACAGTCTCCTATTGTACTTTTTCAGATATTACCTCTCATGCAAAATTTTAAAGATCAAAGTGCGCGACAAATAAAGAATCGATTCTGACCTGCCGAAATGAGTCGTCAGTAATTCCAGCCTCACTTCCTGTTACAAACCTACATAACAATGTAACAAATTTAGTTGTCTTCATTGGCTGTCCACAAACTACTTCTACTTTGACCCGCCCGCAAACACTGTAGTTTTAGCTGAGAATGGAAGAGTTTGGTTCGTGTTTTCGACATGTCTCTGTTTTCTGTGCTGCAAATCCACTTTGCATGAACTTCAAAAGGATGAGGACTCGCACTGGAATTGGTACGGAAAAAGCACCGCCATCCTTCCTATTTGTACCGCTGTGTATCAAGTGCTGAGGAAGACTCCGGAGCTGAAATACGGTAATAGGCACTTCGTTTCCGACACGTGCTATAAGAGGTCAACCAATCTCAACAGACTGGGCAGTCTAACAATCAGAGTAGCTTGTGGAAAGGAGCACTCAAAAAAAAAGAAAAAATAACTTTCACTGTTGTTAGTTTCACACAAACCATCCTTGTACACATCACTGCTGTTCATGTAACTACATGAACTTAGTTTAACTGAGTTGTTTCTGCTCAGCTTTACTTAAGGAGTTGTTCAGTCTTAACATTGCTGAGTGAAACGCACAAATTAATGTTGACATAACTGGGCAGTGGATCCATAGTTCCCTGCATGCTTTGCAAGGGACTGCATTAGGAGAGTAAATGTATGTCTTCAGTAAAGGGAAAGATGTTGTTAGTTTAATGTTCAGTTACGTCGGACATTTAGAGAAGTTTCTGTAATGTTTTTGAATTTTGTGGTTACCATTATGTTTATAGGATGGAAATCCTGCTCTCAACTCAATTGAGCTTGTTCAGTGAGTTATATGTTGAGTATTTTGTAGAGCAAATAGTGAATTTAATCAGGTAAATCAAGTCAATAAATATGTTCACCTTATGTAATAAACATAACATTATTAAGTAAACTGCACATATTAATATTATGTAACAGTGACACATTCAAATGATTTGTATTTACTCAAAGAAATGTTGTCAGCTTTACTTGAAGTTCTTTTGTTTATACAACTAAATTGTTATTTGTACAAATTACTCAAAATAGTATAGCGTACAACCATGACGCCGCTTTTTTAAGTAAATCCAACAATTACAGACTCTTTGAACTAACCTTTTTCAGATTCATTGAGAAATGAGGTGATATTCAGTGTGAATTATGAGAAATGTAAAATGTTTTTGACCTTGAATGCATGTAAACCTATTATAGGAAACTTCCAAAAACAAAATTGTAAACCAGTAAAATAGCATAAAAGGTGCACTTTAAAAGCAAAGCACTGATAACATAAATTACAAAGCAACGTTACTGGCTAAAGTCCTTTGTACTTGTTCCCCAGTGAAGAAAGTACAGTGATCCAAAGTCAGAGATTTCAAATTAACCCTAGACCAAATTTAATGATATATATATAAATATTATATATATCCAGGATATCCAGGAAGTCTCACAAGCTCTGAAAGAGCAACGTTTGAACATTATCTTTTGGGTTTTGGCAGGTAAATCTCAACATTTTAGGAGTTCAGTTGATACTGAAAAAAGAGGCCTTCAATAATCTCCTGATCTGAGCAATATAATCATCAGAGTTGTTGTATTAGAGAATAATCTTGTAAAGTTACATCAAGAAAGTAGTTACAAAAGAGAAAATCTATATAATGCCATCTGTTCATGTGCATTATAAATACAACACCATGTGCATGAAACTTATTTAATCCATCATAAAAAAGCTAGCGGAAAATAAATGATCCTGAAAATGTATTTGCCCAGATAACCACATCAGTGCTGTGTGAGAGTGCAGTCATGTTGCTAAAGCACGTTCTTCTACAGCACCTGCAAGACTTTCTATTCCTCTACTAATTTATACCGCCACATCCGTCCCTGTGAAACACACTGAATGTCCTGAATAATACATCGCCAGCTCTTATACCCCTGACTTTAAGTGCTACCGACGTTTTAGACAGATGATGTCGTCCTAAAACGAGGAAACATAATCAACTTTTTTTCCTTTTTTTTATTCTAGGGCAAAATGTTGATATAGCTTCCCTTCCCATCAGGTCTTATTCCATCAGATGGCTCCCGCAGTGTTGGCTCCTCCCAGGCCTGTTGGGCTTCAAAGGGCCACACACACAGGACAGAAAAGGCACCATGTCTTACTTCATCACGTCTGCGCTCTCACAGCTCCACATGCCTCCATTCATTTTGGGGGAAACATGACTTGCATTAAAGAAAAAAACAAAAAAAAAAACCCCAAAAAAAACAAAAAAAAAACATAGGGCATTTTAGGACTCACACAGGTCACACTCGCCATTAAGAGTTTGATGTAGAGGAACCATGTTTTACCTTTAGTGAAACTTGAATGAAATTCTGTCAAACATAATAGCTACATGAACACACAGTACAATATGATATCCATTATGGCTATATCTCTGAAAATTGGATTGCACAGAGTTTGCTTTCTCATAGTTCAAGAGACTTCTCAGTTATGTTTTGTGTGAGGATCAGGTTTGTATAATATAATATAATATAATATAATATAATATAATATAATATAATATAATATAATATAATATAATATAATATAATATAATATATATATTATATTATATTATATTATAATATAAATTATCAAATAACTATATAAGTATATCTACAAAATAAAATAAAAATAATAAATACAATTGTCGGCTATGTTTTTTATCAGTTTTGTCACCTATTGTCTCATTTGTCTATTTTTATTTCAAAAATATAAAATAAAAATATACAGCATAATATCTAAAATAAAATAAGAATAAATGAAAAGTAAAAACACAATTTTCAGTTATTTTTTGTGTATAATGTTTGTTGCAGACAATTGCCTTATTTGTCTATTTTTATTTAATAAAAAAATATATATATAAGATAATATCTAAAAATATGGTTCTCATATTTCATGTATCCATTTTGTTGCCGACAATCTTCTTATTTGTCTATTTTTATTTCATAAATATAAAATAAATATTAATAATAAAATATATAATACAACATATCTATAAAATTTTATAAAATAATCAGCAAAAAAATTAAATATACACAAAAGAGTCAATTGTTGAGATGCAGTAAGAGTACAGAGATATAAAATGGATAGTGTAGCTGAGATCATTTGATCTAGAAAGAATCTGATGAGAAATGTTCAGTTCATATTGAGTCTCAACAACTTTGATTGCAGATTTTGAATCTAATCAGTTTTGATACTATGTTGAGATCTCTTCAGATACTCGTGAGATTATGGGGAACAATACGGGAAACACAAGACAATGTGAAAAAAATAAAAAAATAAGATATTAAATAGAATGTAAATTAAAATATAAAGTTTTTTTTTTTTTTTTTTTTTTTTTTTCCTCCGTTTCATATCATTTGTATCAAGGTCACAAAATACGTGTGACCTTGAAGACAAATAATCAATCAAGAGACGTGAATACACTTGCCTTAGCACAGACGTCACGGCTAGACTGACACACTCAGTTATGTCATGATAAGGCATGACTGAACTTAGCACATCTGTTTCCATGGCAGTTCAATCATGGCTAATTCCATTTCAGTGGGACGCTTTCCACCAGTCAGTTATCCTCCATAACTGTCTCGCAAGGTCATGCTATTCCATTTGTCATCATCTGCCTCAGCTAAACAGCTCGTGTCTGCCAAATCTGTCTGCATATTGTCATGATGATCACGAGAACCTCTTGCCAACAAGGCTGAGTTAGTCAGAGAACAGCTTAATTTATAATTTTGATCATTTATAAGTTTGATTATGTCTAATGCAGCATGGTTTGCTTTGTCTAGAACTGATTTCCCTTTTCTTTTTTTTCCAGAAAACTAAACCCTGCAGACATGCAAACTGCTAAAACACTTGAAATGCACAATGAAACCATTTTCCATTCAGACTGGGCAGTTATTGTCCAGACCCAGCTGGATGGCTTTTTGCACACCTGTGTGATACTAAAATATAAATGGTCTAACAATCAACCACCATCAATTGTATTTCTTACTTTAAATACCCACAGGCACACATACTGTAAGATTTCAAAAGCAATATGAAACTAAATTTTGACATTTTCTGAAGAAAATATTGAGCTCAGTGTTCAAAACGTCCTGTCAAATATCAAAGCTGGTCTGACAACAGTGTTAAAGACTCCCTGTGATAAAAAAATAAAATAAAAATCAAATGTTTAATGTTGTTTATCTATTTGGTGTTTTTAATATGCTTTAAAACAAACCATGTGCAAATTCATAATTCAACACCATTGCTGAGTATATTCTATCTTTAACACTGCAGTGAACCAAAGTATCGCCCTTGTTCTCTACGTCACAAATATGTTGTAACCAATCATGTCAATGTATGGGCGGGGTTTAGCATTTAATTAACTATGTTGTGAAGCAGGGGAGTCTCAAGAAAAGCCCGTACGCATCGATTTACGCCGAAAGAGTGAACGCTGACCTGATGCATGATGTATTGACAAATGCGGAAGCTCAGAGGAGAGAGCAAAACAAAACACCAGTCACAAATTAGAAGTCTAAAACGAGAATTTTTACAGAGAAATATCGAAGGATTTCGATATAAGAGAAGAGGAGCTTTGTTGCCCAGCCCTATTTGTTTGAACAGTGAGAAGTATCAAAGAGACAAGTGTTATTACTCACCCTCATGCTGTTCCACACCCGTAAGACCTTCGTTAATCATCGGAACACAAATTAAGATATTTTTGTTGAAATCCGATGACTCAGTGAGGCCTCCATAGCCAGCAATGACATATCCTCTCTCAAGATTCATTATGTACAAACCCGATTCCAAAAAAGTTGGAGCAAAAATGGGAGCATATGTTGTTCTAGAACTTGGATATACCTTTCAGCATTGATGGTGCCTTTCCAGATGTGTAAGCTGCCCATGCCACACGCACTCATGCAACCCCATACCATCAGAGATGCAGGCTTCTGAACGGAGCGCTGATAACAACTTGGGTTGTCCTTGTCCTCTTTAGTCCGGATGACATGGCGTCCCAGTTTTCCAAAAAGAACTTCAAATTTTGATTCGTCTGACCACAGAACAGTTTTCCACTTTGCCACAGTCCATTTTAAAAGATCCTTGGCCCAGAGAAAGCGCCTGTGCTTCTGGATCATGTTTAGATATGGCTTCTTTTTTGACCTATTGAGTTTTAGCCGGCAACGGCGAATGGCACGGTGGATTGTGTTCACCGCCAATGTTTTCTGGAAGTATTCCTGAGCCCATGTTGTGATTTTCATTACAGCAGCATTCCTGTATGTGATGCAGTGCCGTCTAAGGGCCCGAAGATCACGGGCATCCAGTATGGTTTTCCGGCCTTGACCCTTACGCACAGAGATTGTTCCTGATTCTCTGAATCTTTGGATGATATTATGCACTGTAGGTGATGATAACTTCAAACTCTTTGCAGTTTTTCTCTGAGAAACTCCTTTCTGATATTGCTCCACTATTTTTCTCCACAGCATTGGGGGGATTGGTGATCCTCTGCCCATCTTGACTTCTGAGAGACACTGCCACTCTGAGAGGCTCTTTTTATACCCAATCATGTTGCCAATTGACCTAATAAGTTGCAAATTGGTCCTCCAGCTGTTCCTTATATGTACATTTAACTTTTCCTGCCTTTTATTGCTACCTGTCCCAACTTTTTTGGAATGTGTAGCTCTCATGAAATCCAAAATGAGCCAATATTTGGAATGACATTTCAAAATGTCTCACTTTCAACATATATGTTATCTATATTCTATTGTGAATAAAATATAAGTTTATGAGATTTGTAAATTATTGCATTCCTTTTTTATTCACAATTTGTACAGTGTCCCAACTTTTTTGGAATCGGGTTTGTACTAAAACATATTTAAATCAGTTCATGTTAGTACAGTGGTTCAATATTAATATTATAAAGCAACGAGAATATTTTTGGTGCGCCAAAAAAACCCCAAAATAACTTATTTAGTGATGGCTGATTTCAAAACACTGCTTCATGAAGCTTCGGAGCGTTATGAATCTTTTGTGTCGAATCATGATTTGGATCGCCTGTCAAACCGCCTAACTGCTGAAATCACATGACTTTGGTGCTTCCAACCACTGATTCGACATGCTGATTCATTATGCTCCGAAGCTTCCTGAAGCAGTGTTTTGAAATCGGCCATCACTATAGAAGTCGTTATTTAGTGTTTTTGGCGCACCAAAAATATTCTCGTTGCTTTATAATATTAATATTGAACCACTGTACTCACATGAACTGATTTAAATATGTTTTTAGTACCTTTATGGATCTTGAGAAAGGAAATATCATAGCTCCCTATGCAGGCCTCATGGAGCCATCAGATTTCAACAAAAATTTCTTAATTTGTGTTCCGAAGATTAATGAAGGTCTTACGGGTGTGGAACGGCATGAGGGCGAGTAATTAATGACAGAATTTTTATTTTTGGGTGAACTAACCCTTTAAGTCAACGTGCATACGTCTGTCTGCTGGAGCTAGTTAACTTAGTTTTTAAAGTTTAAAATATCGATATATTTTGCATCGCTTTGCTTCAGTAGGCCTTTATTAACCCCCAGAGTCATGTGGATATCTTTAATTATGGATGGTTTCACTTTTTTGGGCTTCAAAATCTAATCCTCTATTCACTCCATTATAAGGCTTGGAAGAGCCAGGACATTATTTAATTTAACTCCAGTTGTATTTGTCTGAAAGAATATAGTCATAAACACCTGGCTTGAGGGTGAGTAAATCATGGGGTAATTTTCATTTTTTTGGTGAACTATCCCTTTAAGAAATTTGTGAAAGTTTTAAAGGGTTAAAATTATCGACTGCAGGGGGACTTTAAATTAGTTGACAAATAGTTTTGTGCAAGCAATTGTAATAGTGTTGTTTCCTTTAGCAAACACCAGTAGTACATATCTTTTGTTTGTCACATGCCACTGTGGGTCACATAAGTAATCATTGTGTATCTCAAGGATTTGAGTTGTCTTTCTGAATCTTTCAATATTATTCAACATAGCAATCTGACCTCAGCAACCCATCTGCATCCTGATTTGACCACATCTCCTTCTCAATATTCTTTTCAGAGAAATTCACTTGAGAACTGAAATGAATCTTATTTCACAACATGCACACATAAACAATCCCAAACAATCACTTTTGGCCTGGATCTCTTCTGAGGACACTGATGACCAATTTCATGCATCTTTCAACAGGCCTCAGCATTATTTCCTCAGTGGGTGCTTCATAGGAAGTACATCAGTTGTGATGAGTTGATACACGTTGTCTAGATTGGGCATTAGAAAGCTTGGCCTGATGCTAGCCAATTTATTATTATTTTAGTTTTTTTTTTTTTTTTTTTTTTTAGAGAGAGAGCAAGAGAGAGAGCTGGCATTTACAATCAAACACTGACATCTGTCATGGGTCCCCTGAGGCACTTGTCTGTTATGATTATCCGTCATATATTCTGATCATTTGCATGATGTCGTTTGTCCTGACGATGTGCCAGACAGTATGCGTGTAGTCGCTGGTGTCGGGAATGAACCCAACATTTCAAGTGGGAAGCTTATATGATGTGTAGCTGATGTAGTACTGATGCAGAAAAGATGTAAGTAGATTTATACATGATCACATAAACAGGGAAAATAGAGTCTGACTTATGCGTCATCTAATAGAATGACTAACTATATATAAAAAATATTACTAGATACTTGATATTTTGATACTTATATATAATTTCTGCAAACATCCCATACCTATTTGATGTAACTAGAAGTTTCATCCACTGACACCTATTCAAAAGTACAAAATAGCTGTGTAGTCTGATTATAAAATGGTTTGCAAGTAAAATATATTGAAATTATATATATATATATATATACATATATATATTATTATTTTTATTTTTTATTTTTTTTCCAATCAGCACTGACAAGGCATCTCATGGTCCATCACAACCATAAAGCCTTTTAAATGAGCCATTTTTGCAGCTTATTTTTAGTAAATGGTCTTACTGGATTGGGGGAAGGAGCTTTAAGCTCTCTTAAGTTCTCTTATTTCAAAAGAGCAAGGAAAATCCAGTGTTTTCCATGACCCATTGAAATATGCTTAAACCTCCAGTGCACCACAAGAAATAAATGTCATATTATTCTTCATTAAAATGTATTTACCGAATTACCATGACCAGCATCAACAGTACAAGTGCCTGTGGCTTCAAATCTCTGGGACTGAAGATGATCTAAAGTAAATGGCAGCCCTGCTCAAAGTATGAAATATTAAAGGTCACTTTGATTTTACACTCTCCAAAGTGGCAAATGAGGCATAATAGATCAGGACAGAACAATATAAACAAAGTACAGTGGTTCAAAAGTTGCTATGGGAAAGGTCATGTACGATCACAGTTTGCAAATGAACATGTCCTATAAAGCATCACGTTATATTTGAAGTGTCACATTTGAGTATTACATTCTGATAAAAATTGTAATTTACCATTATATTGGTTTGAATTTGATCATAAATAGGAGTGTGTTTTATTGTTGTAGAGAAATTATAGTGTTTATTTTCTATGCATATTTTACATCATCTTACCTGAGCATTTCAATAAGTGGTTATTTTCATACATGAGCCACCTCGAATGGAGAAAATGATCAGCATGATTGATATTCAAAATGGTAAGCAAGCACGCTTTGTTTAAGGTGTGTATATCTGCGGTCCTAGTTTCAGTTTTCCATTTTGAATGACAAATATTGATACCTGCTGATATAGACAGATATTTCTTTACACGTAGGCGCAGAACATACAATTGTGAAAAGAATGAATACCTTTTTGAATTCTATGGTTTTATGTTCAGGACATAATAAAAAATCATCTGGTCCTAGACAGGTATTATGAAAGCTTGTTTCTGCCACTAAATAAAAAAATAAATTATGACTTTTTATTTTGCAATTCTGATTTTTTTCCTTATTCAATTGCGAGTTATGAAGTCAGGAACTGCACGATATAGAGTTGCAATTGCGTGTTATGAAGTCAGAATTGTGTTATATAAACTGTGAAAATGCGACGGCTCTTGTCTCCGTGAATACAGTAATAAACGATGGTAACTTTAACCACATTTAACAGTACATTAGCAACATGTTAATGAAACATTTAGAAAGACAATTTACAAATATCACTAAAAATATCATGTTATCATGGATCATGTCAGTTATTATTGCTCCATCTGCCATTTTTCGCTGTTGTACTTGCTTGCTTACCTAGTCTGATGATTCAGCTGTGCACAGATCCAGACGTTAATACTGGCTGCCCTTGTGTAATGCCTTGAACATGGGCTGGCATATTCAAATATTGGGGTCATACATATTAATGATCCCGACTGTTACGTAACAGTCAGTGTTATGTTGAGATTCGTCTGTTCTTCAGAGGTCTTTTAAACAAATGAGATATATATAAGAAGGAGGAAACAATGGAGTTTGAAACTCACTGTATGTCATTTCCATGTACTGAACTCTTGTTATTCAACTATGCTGAGGTAAATTCAATTTTTAATTCTAAGGGCACCTTTAAAAGCAAATGACTTGCTGCTCCCAGCCCACTTTCCAGAAGACGGCGGAGTTTTAACAGCTCAAGCTTCGGTTGCTCAACAACAACAAAGCTGGAGAATCTCACGCAGCCAAAATGAGGATTGTCAGTAACGGTGTTCAGCCTTACATTGTTCAAACCGGAGTCGACACTGATGAAGAGACTCAAGAAGAAGTTACAACTTTTAGAATGAAACTAGACGTTTCTGAATGGTTAGTGGATAAATTTATGTAGTTGCTGTGGAGTTGATTAAACTCATCCACTAGCATGTGCCGTCATGATAATCTTTGTGCAAATCCAGTGTTGAATTGACCCTTGTTTTTGAAGCAGAAATGCTGGCATGGTAACAACACTCTACAACAAAACTCTTCCTCTTCTCTAAAGCAGCCCAACATGGCCTCACCCCCTTTGTTGTGTGTTCTCGGGGACGGGGATTATTTAAATTTTAGGGCTAGTGATGTCACTAACCTGGGAAGAAGCTCATTGTAGTCCCTACACGCCTGTAGTCCTTAACCAGATAATTCTTCCTTTGTATTGAACTTTGAGAGTTGTAACTTTGCAGACGTTGTTTATGCTCAAACAGCAACATAACACAACATTTTTTAAATAAAGTTAAAAAGCTGAAATCATAGCAAACAACCCTTTTAAACATTTCTGGACACATGGAGTAATACTGCTGCCGTTGAGAGTTAACCCAAAACGTCCCATCACAGGGAGGAAAGCTTTCAGTTTCCAGTGAGCACATCATTAAATGTCACCAATCTGTCACTGGCGAGCTTCCTTAAGGCAGAGCGAGTGAAGCTGCTGAGGCCCAGCTGAAACGCAGCCGCCTTTTTCCTCCTCTTGACCAATCCATACCTTTCTGGATGAGGGGAAGGTGGGCCTGATTAAGTGGCTAAGTGATAGCTGACACTGCACGTCCCGCTATAGGGCCCACTCCATCCACTCCACATCCACTCACAGTCTACAGGATCAGACGCCCCCTCCGAGCTGCAAATATATTATCGCCGCATTCGCTGTCAGAGCCGTGCCGCCATTTATAAACCAAACATATTGATCATGCATTGCGGCAGATGCTATCACGATGGCCAAGAGGGGGTGGTGGGATAAAAAGGGATCATTTAGAAGGGTCTAGGTCACATGTTATCTTTTGCTTTGACTAAATGGTCCATATTGCAGCATATTCTAGTCAAGAACTGCCCATTTAGATAAAAAGAGACCAACTCAAGTTTGTTTTGTTTGTATGGCCAGTTAGGGGCGGGTTTATTTGAAATATGTGATTATACCACAATAACAGACCAGAGGGAGAGAGAGAGAGAGAGAGAGAGGGGGGAAAGCATAAATGTTATACTTTGATTAAGCATTCTAGAGGGAAATAAAAATGGAAAGGAAACAGAGAAGGAGAGATGACGCCTACATTGCGGCTTTTGGCTTCTGGTGGTATTGTGTTGCTGTTTTATGGTGGGAGCAGATGAATTAGAATTAGAAAACATCACTCTTTTGCTCTCTCTCTCACCTATGTAAGCTGCTATGGTTTAATACTGACTATAAACTGCAGGTTGTTCCTGTAGCAAATCTTTTGTGTGGGCTGAAAAAGAACCAAGTATTCCCTCTTTCGCACAAATCCTTATTGTTGTGTGCATTTGATGCTCTGTGAAGTTTGACATGGATGTCAGTGGTTGAGATAAAGCAGAGTTGTTTATTTGCATAGAGTGCAAACATGCTGACCGCAGTTTGCATGTAAGAAATTTGTGATGTGCAAACGTATAAATCGTGTGTATAATTAAGAAAAAAGAAACTAAGCGTGCACACAAATGTCCCTCTTTAATTAGGGACAGTAATAGGCTAATAATGGCATCAGGCAAATAGCTCTGATTTGAATCCAGCACATTCTTTAATGAGCTTAATTTGCATTAGAAAAAGCATGTTTGTGATGAAAAAAAATTGCAGTGAAAATTTAAATGCAATTGTGATTTATAATCAGTGCTTTACAACTAAGAGCTAAATAAACTTATCATTAAATCTAAACCAACAACATGTTTATTAGATCCAATACCAACTAAACTACTGAAAGAGTTACTGTAGCAGAAGAGCCTCTTCTCAATATTATTACCTCATCTCTATCTCTAGGTCACGTCCCAAGACTGGCAATTATTAAGCCTCTCATTAAGAAACCACATATAGATCCAAATGAATTGGTAAATTACAGACCAATTTAAAATCTTCCATTTATGTCTAAAATATTAGAAAAAGTTGTGTCCGCTCAATTCATGCAACTCCTACATTTATGAAAAAAATCAGTTCAAATTCAGGCCCCATCATAGTACAGAAGCTGTGCTTGTTAAAATTATATATATATATCAGGGGCGTTTCCTCCGAGTAGGCAAGGGAGGCAGTGCCTCCTCAAAAAAATAGGATGAGAAAATTATCCATATTACATATAAAACACAAATATCACAAATTATGACATTAAAAAGAGCGCAAGTCACGCGTATTTCTTAAGGAACACTGCCCAACAGCGACACCCGCAGGTAAAGTTACACAGAGGAGTCATGCCTCCCTTTCCTGTCATAGGAATCCATAGAAAATCAGTGGGCGTGCAGTGGGTTTTGTGGGGGGTAATTGAGAATGAATGGGGGAAAGTCACGTGAGAGGAGGCAATAGGCTTGTTTGAGATGCGCCTAGCCTCGCCTGAAATTCAGCCGAGAGTAGGCGGCTGCAGTGAGAGGAGGAGTGAAAAAAGTGCAGGCAAGACGGACAGTTCTCCGTTCTCGTAGTAGATCAGACACCTGCGAGATCAAAGGCGGATATCGCGGGATTCACACTCGTGCGCTGTGTTGCTGATTTAAATGCTAATTTAAGTTATGTTGCTTTTATATGAAAACAAACATAATGAACAAGACACCCAAAGTACTTGTTATTTATTTCCATTCGAAAGGCATGTGTATCAATCCTTTTTATTTTAATTACAGACATGATTTTATGTATTTTTATAAATATGACAACAATCACATAACATAGAGATATCGCAGTGTGAGAGTGTTTGGGAGTTATCACACATAATTTATACACATAAAATCATGATATTAGAGTATTAAAATCAAACATTTTAAAAGAGATCATTACATCACGGTTGTTTAAACCAATGAGCATTAAGCTGTGTCGTCATCAAGTTGTTTCCCATCGTGCTTTTGGTCAGCGCAGTCGGTGGAGAGCAACTGCGCTCGACTGCAGAATCCGACACGTCCGCCTCGCCCTCGCGAGAGGTTTTTGACACACGTCGGCATGACATCAGAGCAAGGCGGCCCACCCTCGGACACATTTCTAACCGGCATGCATCTTGCGGTGATCACCGTTGATCGATTCTGCGCAGAATTTGCTCATCTCAAACAAGCCTATTGTCTCCATCGCGCTATGATTGGATGTAACTGGTTATGATTGGATATGATTGGTTTGTGCGATAAATCCCGCCGTAGGTTTGACTGAACAAATAATGGCGTCAATCGGAAGACTAATCAAAAAGTAAACAGATCACCCAGTTAGATATCACTGCTTTATGTCACGTCAAAATCAAACTTGAAATGGACTGAAAGCATGATGACTGCGGGTTTTTTTTAGTGCAATCAGCTTGGTGAAATTAAAAATGCAATTTGTGTCTGTGACAGATGGTGTTAATGGAGCAGGACTGATGATCCAAAATATTCTAGGTTGACAATTAAAAAGAAAAACCGCAATAAACAAATAAAATATATTGTTTAAATTATTATTGCCTTTAGTTATTATTTTGGAATGAATGTAGAAATGCTTAAACACTTGATGCTTGATGAGATTGACTTGGTTTTGATAGTACATTAACGTTACATTGTTAATGTAAAATTACAAAATAGAATTGTCTTTGGTTTCTTTTTTTCTTTTTTGATGTAAAAGTAATGTTCATTTAACAAGGAAGATGTGTCAACTTTAAGAGTAATGCACATGAATTTACAATGATTCATAAAAAAAAATAAAAAATAAAAATGTACCTCCTCATTTCAGAACACCACTGCACGCCACTGATATATACATATATATATTAGGGCTGTCAATCGATTAAAAATTTTAATCTAATTAATTACATACTCTGTGATTAAGTAATCTAAATTAATCTCATACATAATTTTTGCTGTGAAAGTATTAAATATTTCAATTCAAATTAATCAATGCAGGGTTTTTCCTGGGTCAACAATGGTCTTCGGTGGTGACATACATGGTCATCCACACAAACATTAAAAAGTGCCCTACCCACGTGATCTGCAAGCCCGATACTGACAATAAAGTACCCGTCACTCTCACTCTTTCTTGCCCTCTTTGCAAAAAAATAAAAAATAAATCAAAAAAAGTAATATTATAGCTTTGTAAGACAAGATGCTAAACCTGATAAGTATTAAAAAGTAGCATTTAGAAGTTATATTAACTAATAATATAATTTTATACCATATACAATTGAATGCACCTACTGTAGCTAACAATAACTTGCTTTGTTCTGGTTTCACCTCACTCCAGTCTAAACTAACTGATTTTATAGGTAGGCCTAATTTACTACACATTGTCATTTAAATAACCTGAAAATATTGTGGATTATTAAGGCTAATTTTGGAAATGGATTAATCTGTCTTATTTTTTAACGCGTTATTTTCTCAGATTAATTAATCAAAATTTGTGTTATTATATATATATATATATATATATAATGCTGCTACTTGGTAATACTATAAGAAAACATAGAATTACTTTCCACTGTTATGCCGATGATACTCTCATTTAATAAGGTAAAAAAAAAAAAAAAACAGCCTTCTTCCACCTCAGAAACATTGCTTAGCTATACGAAACATTTTATCTGTTTCTGATGCAGAAAAGTTCATGCATTCATGTCCTCTAGACTGGATTATTATAATGCATTACTAGGTGTCCTACATCCTCAATAAACAAGCTACAAATGCAGCTGCTAAAGTTCTTATCAGGTCAAGAAAATCTGATCATATAACACCAATTTTATCATCTCTATACTGGTTACCTATTAAGTTCAATATTGATTATAAAGTATTGCTACTGACCTATAAGGCCCTAAATGGTTTAGCTCCTGTGTATTTATCTGATCTTCTATCTGATTTATCTGATCTTCACCCTACAATTCATCACACTCTTTAAGGTCACAAAACTCTGGACTTCTGGTTGTACCTAGGATATCTAAGTCCACTAAAGAAGGGAGAGTGTTTTCACATTTGTCACCTGAACTCTGGAATAGTCTTCTTGATGATGTTTGGGGCTCAGAGACACTATCCAAGTTTAAATCTAAAGACACATCTCTTTAGCTAAGCACTCACATAACCTTGTACTCCAGTTATGTCAAATCAAATGCACATGATTATCTTTGCTAGAAATGTTATTAAGAGCAGCTAGTCTGATTATTTTCCATTTGCTTTTCTGTTTTATCTCGGGATGCCCATCCCGAGGTAACTAGTGACTATACGCCAGCTCCAGTTTGGATCCAGCCTCTTGTGAAGACTTCAACACTTGTGAAGAGATGACTCCTGGGAAGACTTCAGATGAAGCTAACTCTGAATCAACATGCATCAATGCTACATTTTTTATATATTGTAATCATTATGCTCACAACATGTAATAATGACTTCAATGAGCTCATTTTTTTTTTTTTTTTTTTTTTTAATTAGTACATTATGTCATTTAACTGTGTGAATTCTATAATTACATTTCTGAAATACACTACTCACCTCTGATAACAGATTACTCTAAAACTGCAGGAAGCTCTTAAAGCTTTTCTTTAGTTGACTGCCGGTTTATACGCTTTTCTCATTACAACTTTGGGAGGATGACTGGCACATGTTGCATTCCCAAATACATGTAAAAGTGACCCAAACGTAAAGCACATACAGAGATGCATTGATGTGGAGCAGTTACTGCAAACCAAAGCACTCTGAGACACCAAAAAGACCAGATCATGAGCTGCTTATGTATGAAAGGACACGTGTCACTCTGAAACACACAGAATATGTATTTATTTAACTAAATCACAGCTGTACTGGTGTAGCTTTGTAAAGTAGACTGCAGATGATGTCAATAAGAGTTTTGCGCTACTAAAGTGGTGCAACTGTGTAGTGAATTCACCTAGAATGTGTTCGAGCGCGTTCAATGCCGAAGAGTTTTACAGCTTGAAAACAATAAAGATTCATTAGGGGGAAGGAAATTTATGTAGCTGAAGTGCTATTAAAAACAACGATGCATGAAAAGGCACATTGATTCAACCGGTAGAACTGACGACTGTCTCGCATTATCTTTCCCCATCATTTATTGCTCATCTAGTCGCAGCCGCTCAACCCCAATATTTCCTCTCAAACTCTGACCTTCACTCCAGAAATAGGCCCAGATTGCCATTAAACAAAGTTCTGGAGTCTCTTTTAGTAATATCCAGCCACGATGGCAGCTAGATTGATGGGCCTGCGTTAGCTGCTGAGATATTTTGGAGGTTATCTGATGGCGCAAAATTTAATTAGGGCTTTATTGATGGAAGATGTAGACAGCACAGACAAACTGCCTGAAGAACTACATACAGCACAAAGATGAGGGCAAAGGGGCATATCCTGTGTGTCTGTCAATATGCCAACAAACCAGACAGGTTTCGTCTTCCCATTTCAACTCTGGATAGAAATTGTGTATGCTACTACAAAGTGCACGGTCTTTTTTTTTTGTCGGTGTTACAGTGTATCCAATCTATTTGAAAACATCTTAATCAATTCTCAAGGGTGAAAGCCTCAAGTTTTATATTTATTGGGAACAATCACTGTTATTGCATGGGCCGTTGCGCATCACCAGTAATAAAAAAGATGTACCTCACTGACTGATGTGCTGTTTAAGGTCACTTGGGTTAGAAACATCATCTGTCATGTGCTTGTGACAATGAGATTCAGTATCCATGCATTCATGCTGTGGCTATCATCTTGTAATGAATGTCATTTCAGTTCTACTTTCTGAGTATGAATTATTATATGCATTAAAAGACAACACTGTAAAAGGTTATGCCATAAACTCAACTAACTGGCTTCTCTTCTGTGTTATTCACATGAGTCTCTTCAGACCTAACTGTACACAAATTATGAGCTTCCAGAATTTCTGTTTGAGGCTGTGTGTGACCTCCTAATTGAATGCCTTTCCACAAATTGAACAGAAATAAAAACAGTACAAATAGCAAAAAATAAATAACACATTGTTTTCTTAGTCTTATTAAGTGCAAACAGTAAGTGGAACCATAATCAAAGTACTCTCTCAATATTCAAAGTTCAAATAGAGACCAAAAGAGACCAGAGCTAAGAGGTGGTTACAATTACAAGCCCAGCCTATGATAGGTTTGATATTGGGAGACATGTAGCCTAATGTGTGCGCTTCAGGGAGCTTGCGTTTTACTTTCGCTTTCTAATTTGCGATCGCACATACTCTGTGTACAGGGAATGGCGGTGCTCAGCACGCATTCTACAAGATAACACATTTTGCAGATGCTTAGACTCTGTTGCGCACCAAATCTACTTCCATGGTCTTGTCAGTCATCTTGCCTTAAACTCGTCAAGTGATCAGTGAACTGAGATTACTGCTGTATTGTGTGCGACTCTGCAGCTCATGCTGGATGAGCAGACATCTATCTATCTATCTATCTATCTATCTATCTATCTATCTATCTATCTATCTATCTATCTATCTATCTATCTATCTATCTATCTATCTATCTATCTTTCTCTTTCTTTCTTTCTATTGTTCTCTCTATTTTTAGTCTTAACACTTTTTGCTTTCTTCAAAGTCAAATTGCCATTCTTCATCCTATTTATTTATTTATTTATTTTTTTTTAAGTAGACATAGGCAGAACTTTGAGATAAACTAAAGTACACAACTAATGCATTTCATGCATACTCTATAAGAAGTAAAGCACAAAAGCACTGTGTTGGCGAGCCTTCAGTGTATAAATCAGCATCATGTTGTCAACTCGTATTCAGCTCGCTGGACAGCGGCCAGGCAGAAACACATGGCTACAGGCTGGAGCAAGAAAATTCACACAGCTGTTTGGCGTTACACCTTGTCCTCTTCAGACTAAAACGCAAGGCCAGTGTCCCAGTTTGCCGAGCACCTTTAGGGAAAAAAAAAAGAAAAGAAACTCATGACATTCTGTGCACAGCCGTGACTCTGGCTGTGACTAAACTGTGATGCCTGGCAAACTGTGACCACCCTATCAGCAACTAGTTATGTGCATCACAGAAGTCCTGACAGCCACGTCAGAGTGGCGCGGGTGAGAGCACCCACACCAACAACATTCAAGCAGGACAGCAGGGAGATTTCTCCTCACAACACTGCATTTTATTGAAAAACAGGCACACTGAAAGCTAATGAAGCTTTTGAATTCACTGTATGTAATTACTTAAAATGAATTAGTCAAGTTATGAATTATAATCAGAGAATATTTAAAATGTTGTAATTTAGTATACAAACCTGTTTTATAAATTCAAATGTAATTATTATTTTGATCATCTGAAAATAATTGATATAATCCCAAAATTCATTATATAGTCTTTTTTATCTGTTCTCAGACATTTGATAACCACCAAATAATTAGTGTGCAAATAAATCCCTTGAAGATGAATAAAATTAATTACAAAGAAAAAATATAATAATATAACAACACATCAAAGGAAAACCATTTTTAATTATATTGCCAGATCACAATATCTTACAACAATACCCTTACGAAAAAGAAGTATACTTCAAGTTCATTTTATCAAGTATACTTAAAGGGTCAGTTCACCCAAAAATTCTGTCATTTATTACTAACCTTCATGTCGTTCCACACCGTAAGACCTTTGTTAATCTTCGTAACACAAATTAAGATATTTTTGATAAAATCAGATGGCTCAGTGAGGCCTGCATTGACAGTAAGTTAATTGACACTTTCAAACGCCCAGAAAGGTACTAAAAACATATTTAAGCTTCATGAAGCAGTGTTTTAAAATCATCCATCACTAGATATTGTTGAATAAAGTTGTATTTTTTTTATTTATTTTTTTGGTGCACATAAAGTATTCTCGTCAATTCTTAACATTAATGTTGAACCACTGTAGTCACATGAACTGTTTTTAATATGTCTTTGGGACCTTTCTGGGCATTTGAAAGTGTAAATTAACTTGCTGTCAATGCAGGCCTCACTGAGCCATCGGATTTTATCAAAAATATCTTAATTTGTGTTCAGAAGATGGACAAAGTTCTCGTGGGTTTGGAATAACATGAGGGTGAGTAATTAATGACAGAATTTTAATTCTGGGGTGAACAAACCCTTTAATGAAATCTGCATTTTACAGGTAAAAAAAAAAAAAAAAAAAAAAATATATATATATATATTGAATGGCTGAAATGTAAAGTCATACCTTAAATGAGTTTGTTGGTGTGTTGTAATTCTGAACATGCCTGGAGATAAATATATGATGTACTTCAGTTTATATATATATATATATATATATATATATATATATATATATATATATATATATATATATATATATATATATCAAACTTACACTTTGTAAAGGTTAAAGTTGCACTTTTATGTATTTTACAGTATGTTGTCCTGCAGCATCATTTATAACCAAATATTTGTTGTTTCCCAATGCCATTGCAAGTGTACAAGTATCCAATTATTTGTGGGTTGCAGACATAAAGTGAATAGTATTCAGCTGGTCATCTGATCTCAGCATGTCCAATTGGCGTTTTACTAGGACAGAGTCTTCATCTCATGTAGCTTGCATTTTTAACAGATTTGTATTCATTTCTTTAGATGTTAAACTGTTTAAAGAATCAATTAATGCATGCTCCATATAAAATGTACCCTTGTGAGATTATTTTGGGTATACTATTATTTCCAGTCCTAATGGAAATTATTTCTTCTTGCGGGACTAAAATTCCAAGTCTGGTAGCATTATGGAACTTACCTGTTGTGACCCAGCAGAAACAATTAATAACAGCTATTAAAGTAAGAAAATGACTCATCAGGTTGTACAAACACATCAAAATACAAACACACCTCTCCCCCATACAGGCATTTAAATATTGTCTAATGGACATTGAAATTATATTTTCTATGTCCTTTATTGTGCATTTACTAATGCTGGCCTCATCTTGCAGCTGCTATTAATGGAGGTTCTAATGAAACATAGCATACACACAAATGCATTAGTTAATAGTGGCACTTTGCTGAGACGTGAAAGTGCTGGATAAATATGGGGCTTTGGTAAAGCCACAACTAATTGAAAAAGGTTGGCAAAGAAAGTCTAAAACATAATGAATCAAGACAATGGCCAAAGTAATTACAACCATAGAAGAGAATCATTACTGGAGTTCAGCTGAGGTGTTGAACTCCTGCACATAGCCAAAATGCATCCCTTGATTAGCTTTAGTTTACAACTTATTTCGACATATGAACACAGTGTAGTATAAAGCAGATTCCATACAAAAATGTGGCTTTATATGAGATACTTGAGAGTAGAGCTCAAACAGAGAAAACATAACACATTTATATTTTAATCAGAGGGGTATTGTTGCTGGCACAAAATAGGTTTGAATGTAAGAACTAAAAACAAGAAAACACCAGTATTGATGTTAAAAACACGTTTACATGTTGTGCTCGCCTATACTTCTCCTATACACACAGGTAAACTAACAAGAAGGCTTTCATTTGAAGCAAAAAAGCTCCATTGTTGCTTCATCTATTATTCCTTTACCTCATCATATGCTCTGGATGATGAAGATGCTGGACATGTGGCGTGTTAGTCCCTTGGGTGCATTGGCTTGGTAAATTGACAGACAGACTGACCTCTGGGTCAATAACAACTCAACAACAACAATATTGACTTAAGACCAAATGAAAATGTTATAGATTGCTCGATTTGAACTCTTCATGGAGACAAGAGCGTGGGCTCTAAATGGTTTCTATGAGGTCTGGCTCGTGCTATTGGTTTAGCGAAATGTGGTTACTAGAGTGTTTTGGGTGGTTATTAATGGTAAAAAACAAAATCTGATTTTGCATGATGGGTTTTTAAAAATCTGGACAGCAAAAAAAAAAAAAAAAAAAAAAAAAAAAAATAAAATCTGATTCAAACCAAATATGGAGGTGGTTCGAAATGCAATTCTAGTCAGATTTTTAAGATTTTTTTTTTTTTTTTTTTTTTTTTGCATAGCTCTCTATGGAGGGACAAAATTTATCAGATTTCATCAAAAAGATTTGTCTTCCAAAGATGAACAAAATTCTTACTTGTGTGGAACGACATGAGGGTTAGTAAATGATGACACAATTTTCATTTCTGGGTGAACTAACCTTTTAAGAATTGGTTGCTATGGCTGCTAGGGTGTTCTGTATGTGTGTCCCAAATGACGCACTCTACACTATGGACTTATACATTATGTACTACTGCACTTTGTACTCAACCATGTAGTCTATGAATTTTCAAGGTTATTTTGTCATTCAAATGATAGCCCCTCCACTCCACTGTGCAAATAAACAACATTCCAACATTCCTCACTTCATTTTTTTTTTTCAGTTAATTAAAGGATTAGTTCACTTCTAAATGAAAATTTCCTGATAATTTACTCCCCCCATGTCATCCAAGATGTTCATGTCTTTCTTTCTTCAGTCAAAAAAATTAAAAGTTATGTTTTTTTTGAGGAAAACATTCCAGGATTCTTCTCCATTTAGTGGACTTCACTGGGGTTCAACATGTGGAAGGTCTAAATGTCAGTTTTAGTGCAGCTTCAAAGCACTCTACATGATCCCAGACAATGAATAAAGGTTGGTCATTTTCTAACCACTTTTTAACCACAAATGCTTGTCTTGCACTGCTTTGCGATGCACAACACATGTTGAAAGGTCACATGTGACATAGGCGGAAGAACCGTGGTAGGGCGAAAAATTTTCTCCTCCAACTTCAAAGTTGTCCGATATCATTGTTTTACCTTTTTTTTTTTTTTTTTTTTGTAAAGGGCGTTTAGCTTAATCTTTTGCTTTGTAGACACTGAATCGGTACTTCTGCCTATGTAACGTGATTACATCATTACATAATGCATGCGGATCACAGAGCATTGCAAGATGAGCATTTCTAGTTAAAAAGTATATACATTTTTATTTATTTATTTTTAAGGAAATGACTGATCGTTTTGTTAGATAAGACCCTTATTCCTCATCTGGGATCATGTAGAGCCCTTTGAAGCTGCACTGAAACTGACATTTGGACCTTCAACCCATTGAACCCCAGTGAAGTCCACTATACACTGCAAAAAATGCTGTTCTTACTTAGAGTTTTTGTCTTGTTTCTAGTCAAAATATCTTAAAGTTCTTAAATCAAGAAACATTTTCTTGACAAGTAAAAATTATTTTCTTGTTTTCAGGAAAAAACAAGTCAAAATGAAGTGTGTTTTTTCTTAAAACAAGCAAAATAATATGCCAATGGGGTAAGCAAAATAATTTTATTTCAAACCAAAAATAAGATATAGAAGCAGAAGAAGAATCCTGGAATGTTTTCCCCAAAAACCTTTATTTCTTTTTGACTGAAGAAAGAAAGACATGAACATCTTGGATGACATGGGGGTGAGTAAATTATCAGGACATTTTCATTCAGAAGTGGACTAATCCTTTAAGTGCATTATCCAGGTATTTAAAGTGCACTTTTTCAGTGTGAACACACTACTCAACACCTGATAACACCTGTAATCGCATGACAGTGACTAAAGCACATTAAAGATGGCAACTTCCATATCACCAGGAAGTCTTATCACAACTGACACAAAGTTATTTAATTAATGAGTCAAATGTAGGTGCAAGTTCATCCGTCAAATCTTAATTAACCGTCAGCGGCTTCTAATGCTTTTTTCCCTTCATAACTTAAGTCTGTGAATTTCAGAAATGTGGAAAAACTGCAGCTGGTTTCTAGATATAGGTCTTTTAATGCCTTTTTAAGCACCACTAGGACAAATTAAAGGGATAGTTCACCCCAAAATGAAAATATTGTCATTATTTACTCACCCTCATGTCGTTCCAAACCTGTAAAATTTTCGTTCATCTTCAGAATGCAAATGAAGATCCTTTTGATGAAATCTGAGAGTTCTGTCCCTCCATTTATATGTAAATAAAAGCCTAAATTAAATCTGTTCATCATATAAAGCGATCGATATGGACTCAATTTTATGATTTCTTTGTGAACTTTTTGAAGTGTCAGTTGCGTAGCTGTCAACGGAGGGACATAAATCTCTCAGATTTTGTCGAAAAGATCTTCATTTGTGTTCCAAAGATGAACGAAAGTCTTTGGTTTTGGAACGAGATAAGGGTGAGTAATTAATGACAGAATTTTTATTTTAGGGTGAACTCCCTTTAATTATTGTTAAAAAAAGCATCCTTAATTTGAATGTAATCAATGTAATTTTAAATAAATGTAATTGTAATATAATTTAAATGTAAATGTTTAAATAAACACCACAAACAATTCTCATTCATAGGTGGATTCACATAAGAAGTGTTCACTTTCATAGAGGAAATACTTGAATCAAAACCCAGACCTGAAGTCAATAACGTCCTATCACGTCTTTGTGTTCTACTTAGCTATTTATATGCAGTTTTTTTTTCTCCTCAGTTTGGTGTCCCTTGATATTTATAACATGAGCTGTAGCGTTAGATTGACCTTTCAATGGCTCTGGCAGGTTCCCAGATGCTTGTCAGCCTTGTTCTACTTTCCCTACAGATAGACTCACCACAGCCTCTCTCAACTTGTTCTTGGATGTCTAGAATTCTGTCTGGCAACCATGACCTCGAGTCCCTGAACGGCCAGATGAGTGTGGAGACGGAGATAGAGGCTGAGATAGAGGGGAAGGTTGAGGATGCTGCGTTTAACTACAAGAAGCACAGATTGGCGTATACCTGGAATACGTGCTTATTTTATGTAGGCTATTTATTTATTTATTTATTTAAATTGTAAGGCCAACACATGTATTTGCTGAATTTGGAGGCGTATACTACTATGCTACTCGTATTTCTACCTTATAAAGACATGGTAAAAGTCAGGGATGGTTCTAGGATTTGATAACCCTCAGTGAGAATCTGTAGCGAGAGACCATCTTTAAATCAACACCACTGTAGTACTATATAGTAAGTCAAAAGTAGTATGCTTGTACTTAAATTGGTACTAAGTCAATACATTTTTTTTTTTTAAATGATATAATAATACCATTCTTTCTGCAGTACAGTTTAAAGTGGTGCACATGCAGCCTACAGTTTGACTAACAGAACATTGTCATCACATCATTATTATTAACAAGCATTACTATTAACTAGCTTAACAAAAATATTGACTCAGGGCACTAAGGATTTTTTTTTTTTTTTTTAAAGATATTTATTTGCCCTTCCAAAACCTTCACTGTCCTTGCCTAAGCAAAACAATAAAGTTATTGCTTTCTATGTTTTTGACCTATGTAACGTTATGACACAAAGATTTTAGATACCAGTGAAATTTCACAATTCTCGATTCCAATTTACAATTACAGCAAAAACTAATACTAGTCTAACTAATATAAAGTTCAAACATTAAAGACAAGTAAACAGTCAATATTAAAATAAGAAAGAATAAACAAATTTCAAGCAATAGCACAAATACATACAAGGGTACAAGTGAAACACTTTAATATAGGTCTACTTGAGAAAACTGTATTACTGTATGAAGTTAATATACACAGATACTAATAAAGCTACAGAAGTTATTTAGTTAAGAGCAGTGAGTGATTCTCTTTTTCTTTTGTTGTTTGATTAACATTAATGAAACAGAAGGTATATGATTCTGCTGTCAATGATATCACCTTATATTGATACACAACCGATATTTTCTTAACTGTTTACATTCACTTAAGACTGTGTTTACATGGATACTCATCAAAAGGTAGCCTGGATGCCAGCCGAACTTAGCCCCGCCCACACCATTTTGAGGTCGGGGAGTTCGGTCTGGACTTGATCCATAGAGGAATAATTATGCTCGAACAGAAACTGTTCGGACCAATCACATTGTCAGGGCGATGATTGACAGATTATCACCAGAAACATAATCAGCCACGGCATCAAAGAGAGCTTGGGGAGTTTGATTGACAAGCGATCTAACCAATCAGAACGCCGCATCCGCCATTTTGTCCAACAAAGCAGTCAGGAGTTAGAAGATTAACATCGTTGGAGTTAAACTTGAAAAACTGTGCATATTGACGTCTTTCCGCGTTTGAAACAACATTCATTCTCATGTTCATTCATGTTTATTTGATGCTATAAATGGACTAGTAGGAAGAGATGATCGGTTCACGAGCCTCTTGAGCTGAAGCGCTACAGCAATCTGTCACGATCATGGTCACAACACATTAAAGAGCCACAAAATGTTTTTTTTTATTAACTACACAGTTTGAAAGCTGGGGCTCTGTTTAATAACATAAGTAACCTGTCCTGTCTTGTCTGTCTATGTGTTGTCAGTTTCCGCTTTGCTCCGCCATGTATTTTCCACTCTGTGTGGCGTGACAGCGCCACGGCTTGTCGGACAAAGCAACAGTAACTAAGGGGGACGAGTCTTTGCGAAAGGTCAATTAGTTTACAACAATGATGGCTGTTGTTGAAGAACTGATATGTGTAGATTCCGCCATCGTGTCCGTTATAGAAGATATCGACAGCGCATTAATTTTAAAAGAGGAACAAAGGACCGCGATCAAGGCATTTGTCGATGGGAAACATGTCTTTGCCGTCCTTCCTACGGGATTCGGCAAAAGTTTGATTTATCAGCTGGCCCCCAAGGTCGCTAAGAAGAGTTCTGTTGACAACTATGTGTCGCTCAACATACGTCACTTACTCTGTAGCTCTGATTGGTTATAGGTCTATCCAATTGAGGTCTTTCCTGGATCGGTTGAAATACGCCCCCATAATCAAAGCCCAATGGAGCAGTATCAGACTCATGTTCGAACTAGAATTGAGTATGACCACGTCAGGCTAATCAAAAGGAGCATTTTGACATAATTTTGTGAGTGTTTGCTTAAGAAGACAAGAAAGAGAACTCAAGTCTGAGAAGCAGCTTTCTGTGTGTGTGCTTCAAGTGCGAGTACCAAATTAAGTTCTCTTTCGCAGTGTCTTGTGCTCGAATGGCTTAAAATCACTTGTTTAAACTCACAAGACTTAAAAACACATGAAAATGATACACTTTCTTGAGACTATAGTTTGGGGGGGGTGCTGAGATGACAAACGGGCTCCCTAAAAATGGCCTAGAACTGCCCCTGGTATAAGAAATGTATGTTAGAATGTGGTTCCAAATTCAGCCATTCTTTGCAGGGAAGGTGACTCCATAATGCATTGCAACAAGCTCCCAAAATCTGTTTAGTTTTGTGGATGAAGCATGGACTAAAAAGGACTATTCAGTCAATTTTGGTGTGTAGGGTTCATTTTTAAGGTCAGTGGAGTATCTCAACATTAGACCCATTAGAAATTCCAAATTCTGCTGAAATCAATTGCGATTTTATTGAGTATAAAGCACAGTGTTGTGCATTCCGAATTCCATTTTAGTTAAAGATGCTTCCTTAGAAGGCGTCTGTCGGTCTGTGTATTCGGCAGACAGCTCACTAGTTTTTGGAACAGAGCCAAAGTCAGGTATCAGGTCTTGAGATATAAAAGCATCCCACAGAAGGTTTCTTTCTTGGATGTGATTATCTGTGAACTACAGAAGGATCTGTGTTTTCAGCGGAGCCGAGATCAGCAGATGAGTCATTCTCTTTGACATGCAGATACTGAGGGAAGGGAAATAATAACTGCAAAGCGTTGACAGCAAAATGCCAGGCATCACTTGAGCTGTTCATCTTTCCTTATTATTTCTCATTTGCACATTTCAAATCATTATTTTTTGTCTCTCTCTTTCTTGCTCTGTAAATAATTTTCAGATGGAAATGGATCCTTCACTGTGCATGCCTTAAAAAAAAACATTAGTGACCAGTCCTACATTTGCAAGCTTTTACTCTTTTCTAAGTATGGAGAATCTGTGTACTTGATTATTAGATAATTTTACAGAAAATCTTTTTATCAAAAATATGTTGCCAGGGCTCTTTTTATGAAGATATAAATAGATCTGGAGATTCATGTCTTTTTCTGAGTAAGAAACAGTATCAGTAACAGGGATGCATTTCATTTCAAATAAATTTATATAGTGTACATCTGGGCTTAGAATGTGATTTACAAGCATAGTTTACAAAATCGAAATGTTACGTTTGGAAGACTGCAGATCTTCCACAAATCCTGCCCTCGTGCTGCACATGTCCATTCTGAAGAGGTGTGTGTCAATCTGAGAACCCTGTTCACATTCAAACCTGTCACATTTTGTCAAGTTAAATTTGAGATAAGCTGCTGAAAAATGTACACAACTGACATTCTGTGGCACAGCCAAACAGCTGTCATTGGTCACTTTCCCACTTATGTGTGAGCATGATTTACAATTCTTTTTTTTTCTTTTTTCCCCCCATTTATTTATTTATTTATTTATTTTTCCCCATTTATTTATTTATTTTTTCCCCATTTATTTATTTATTTATTTGTTTATTTATTTATTTATTTTATACTCATGTTATGGGCAGCATCATTTGTGTTCCCTTCAAATAAATTTATATATTTATACATTAAGGATGCATTAAATTGATCACAATTGACAGTAAAGACATTTATAATGTTACAAAAGATTTATATTTCAAATAAATTATGTTCTTTTGAACATGTTCTTCTATTTATCAAAGAAAACAAATATGGTTTCCACAAATAAATATTATAAGTGGCATAATTGTTTTCAACATTGATAATAATCAGAAATGTTTCTTGAACATCAAATCAGCATATTAGAATGATTTCTGAAGGATCACGTGACACTGAAGACTGGAGTAATGATGCTGAAAATTCAGCTTTGATCACAGGAATAAATTACGTTTTAAAATATGTTCAAATAGAAAACAGTTTTACATGTTTCACAGTGTTACTGTTTTACTATAATGTAGACTTCTTTCAAAAACATTAAAAAACCATAAAAAAAAAAACACGATGAAAAATACACTCTAAAAAATAAAACGTTGGTTCAACAACAACAACAAAAAAATAATACAAAAAAAAAATATGTTAATGTTTTCCACTAGAATTTTTAACTTAAGTCAATTGGGAGAATTACATTAACTCAAAGCAATATTTTGAGTTGATCCAACATAATGTTTTAAGTAAGGTGAAGATTTTTTTTTTTTTTTTTTTTGCCACAATAAAAACACATTTCTAAGTAACACGAACTTAATAATTGTCAACATGAATGCAACTAACATAATGTTTTAAGTAAGGTGAAGATGTTTTTTGCCACAATAAAACGCATTTCTAAGTAATATGAACTTAAAAATTGTCAACCTGAATGCAACTATTTAAGTTGATCCAACATAATGTTTTAAGTATGGTGACATGAACTTACCAAGCACCACTTGTCACCATGATGGTAAATCTCCAAAAACCCACATTAACAGAAACTCTTCTAAATTAGCATAACAAAACACTAATTACTGCTTAATCTCCCTTACCATTAATCTTGTGCAAAAAAACATCATATAACACTAAATTTTAGCATTTACTCTCCCTTTCAAGTGCCATGAGCAAAGCATGATGGGAAATAAAAATCCCAGCCCAGTTTCACTTAAGTTCGTCTAAATTAAAAGTGTTCATACAACTCAAAACAATGAAACACGTTTACACGTCATCAGATTGTATTTTACATTAACAGAACTTAAAATTAAATACATTTTTGATTAACTGAAAATGTTAAACTATGACAAGTCATGATAGTATATCGAATCAATAGGCATAATTTGTGTGTCTTACAAGCTCAATAAAATAACAATTACAAGTAAAAAGTCTAAAAGCATTTCAGAACTTGATTTTTTATTTCACAACAATATTATATATATATATATATATATATATATATATATATATATATATATATATATATATATATATATATATATATATATATATAATGACGAAAGGTCCCCCTGAATTAGTTTTTAGAGTGTATTAACTGTGAATAATATAATCACTGTAAACCCTAATGCTCAAAATACTTAATTGATTTGAGTAGGACAAACTTAAATGAGACAAATTAGTTTAGTTAAATTAACTGTTATGAGTATTTGGACCTTTTTTTTATTTTGAGTTCATAGAACTGGCATATTTTAAGTAAACTGAACTGTTTCATTGTTTTGAGTTGTATGAACTAATTTCTTTTCATTTAGACTAGCTTAAGTTTAACTTAAACTGGGCTGGGAATTCTGTTTTGCCCATAGCACTCGAAAGATAAAAAATAAATGCTAAAATTAAGTGTTAAACAAGTGTCATATGTTTTTTTTTTTTTTGCAAGATTAATGGTAAGGCAGATTTAGTGGCGATTACTGTTTTGTTATACTAATTTAAAATGATTTCTGTTTCTGTGAGTTTTTGGAGCATTACCATCATGGTGACAAGTGACAAGTAAGTGCTATACCATGCTATTGTTAAAATGTTAGCAAATTAGCAAGCTGCCATTTTCTGAATTAATTTGTTATAGCTATCAAAATATCCATTTGTCCGTCCGTCCATCTGTATGTTGCAAATTCCTTTTGTGCAGCAATCATATTTGGCAATAAAGCACTTTCTGATTCTGATTTTAAAGCACTGATTGGTACTAAACCAGAATTTCCTTTATCTTTTTGAATTAGGCTTTTATGTAACTGCAGGTCTTTATTTACTTTGCAGAGTGACCCAGTATTATGTATGATTTGTGCCGGAGGGCTCTTCAACATGTGCTCCATATGACCCAGAGGCACAGTCGGCTTCTTCAAAGGAGAACTTGCTGTATTTTCAAAGTACCAGAAATTGGCACAAAGAGCAAGAGAGACTGGAAGACAATAAGGAGAGAAAACAACCCCCACATAAAACCGAAGCAGAGACACTTCTGACTCATTTTTTGTTTTTGTTTTTGTTTTCTTGTTCTGTTACTGGGTCACTGTACTCCTGAGTAACATGTCAAAAAGGACTCTGTACTAAGAAATGATCAAACCAGCAGGGGCTGAACAATCTTTAAGACCCTCTCCATGTCTTTTAGCTCTGCTCCCTAAACACAAAGCGACCTGTGGGTTGAAGCACTGGGGAAAAGCCCAGGTGGAGCGGAAAGGAGGATAATTGAGTCGAATGTGGGTGCCTTTTAGACACAACGGCTTGTTGCCTCAAGATGAGGTTCACGTTCGAGGGTTTGGATCCCACAGAGCGGCTGTCTGATTTTTTCTTTCACCCAACCTGACAAATTTGCACTAACGTAAAACCCCCAAACAGCCTTGCTGTTTAAATGGTGTCACCGATGTTACCCACTGTGAAACATAAATCTGGTGGTGCCCATCATCTGGTACTGCCATCTGTTTGATATTCCTGCCCGCTCGTTCAGCGAGGATGGCATCGCTCACTGTAGCAGCCCCTCTCAGCCGTCTCCCACCGCTCGAGCAGCCAAATCGATCTATAATTTAGAGATTTACGTAACTAACTCTGTGTGCCCTACTTTCGAAAGCAGTATCTTTATTCCTGAATCTCTCTTTCTTCCAGTTGACTCATTAGGAGTTTGACCATTTAAATTCCATTTATAAAATTAATTATTATTTTATTATTATTAAAACATTTAATATTACAATTTATTATTATTATTTTTTATCAAAGTACTGATTATTATCATTAGTAGTAGTATTTCTGTTGTTGTTGTTTTTGTTGTTGTTGTTGTTGCTGCTGTAAAACCCATTTCTGCCTCATGGTAAAAAAAAAAAAAAAGATTAATTGCAACTTTACATCAGTGTTATTTTAATGTTATTGGTGTACTATTAAAGTTTTTGTTAATATTTTGAATCTTTTTTTTTTTTTAATCTGTTTCATTTTAATTTTAGTCTTTGTATTTTTTTGTTTGTTTTTGTAATTTTTAATAGTTGATTATTTCTAGATAAAGTTTTTTTTTTAAGTTTTTAAGTTTAGTTTACTTGGTTTTTGTTATTGTAGTATTTAGTTATAACTAGCTGAAATTATATATAAGTAATGAAAAGGTTTATTACAGGTTTACTACTGCTTTATATACACCATGTGACTTTATACCTTGGATTTGTGAATTTTATATCTCACACTTTCAAATTATATATATATATATATATATATATATATATACACTAAACTTTATCCTCACAATTATTATTTTCTTTTAATTATTTTTTACTCTGAGGTTGAAATAGACTGTATTGATTTATTGTGGTAATAATAATAATAATAATAATAATAATAATAATTTTTATCTTTGTTTTTACTATCAATCCATTCTCCAAACTGCTTGTCCCATGTACTGTTGTTATTATTAGTACAATTATTATTAAATTATGTAAGCAAATAAAACAAAATATTAATGAAAAGTTTAATTTAAGTTTAAGTTGGTCAGTGTCCTCAAATTTGACATACACAAATGTGTGTCATGAAATCATAATTCACATTCCTTTTTGTCTGTCAATATCTTCTAGACAGTAGATCTGAAATAGAAGCGTTGTGACATCAGCCATCACATCCTCATAAAAAGTCCCCTCAAAAGTTGCATTCATGTCTGCCTCCATTCTGGTCTGAAATTCCCAATTAGTTTCCTACATTTTTTTCTTAATAAATATCTTACTAAAATGGGTTATTTCATGTTGTCGGTAAGTCTCTAGCACAAGTTTATAAACTTACATGAAGTTGGTCCCAGAGAACACTATTTTGGCTGTGTGCCCTGATGCTTATTTAACATAATATGTAAGGAGGATGCAAAGGAGCCAAATGCCCATGTTGCTTGAAACCTGAAGATAAGGAAGGCACTGATAAATCATCCTCCACCATCTATCATGCATAACCTGCCCAAATGACTAGAGTCACAGTCGGCCTTAAAAAAAAACACACGTCCCATGAGCCAAACCCCAAATATGGACCCAATCAACAAATCCCAAGCGGTGGACATTCATTTATAATTGAGCGGCGATTTGGCAACAGACATGCACACAGGCATTGATCATTGTAAACTACTTTCTGTACACCGTCTTAGCCTCTTAAGCTAGGGCAGCCGCGGAAAATGGGTTTATATATTTGGGTACGCAAGCAAGGTAAAGCGGCGCATCTTCATTTTCAATATCCGCTGGGAACGGACAGCAATTAATCATTTGAGCCTCGGCAGGAATTTATTGTTAATACTTGTAGTGCGTGAAGCTAAACTAAGGCACTTTAATGTCTGGCTGGTTATCTGAGCATATTTAGTCCTGGGCTAAATTTAAAGGCTTGTTTTTGACGTTTAGCGTACTCTTTGTGGAGTTTAGCATACTCTTACTTTGATGAGTGATATGTTTTCAACATTAAATTACTTTCATATCCCAGTTTAGAGTCAACTATAGATTTGACAAAATAATGAATTAGAGCCCTGGTAAAAACATTTATGATAATAAAGTTAAATGTTTACAATTTGCAACATGTTGTATGTAAAAAAAAAAAAAAAAGATTTGTTTTATAAAATACAGTATTCACAGCTACTTTTAAACCTCTGACAATGGAGAAAGACTGGACTGGACTAAATACAGCATCTGCCAATTGGGTGTAACTTCTGAAATTAAACAGGCAAACTTTGACCCCAACATAACTTTTGGCTCAACAAATAGCATGAGTTTGGGGTGGGGCTACTTGTTTGTTAAAACCATTACAGGCAGGAAAAGTATTTTTGGAAAACCTGTTTGGAAACAATAAATATTTTGGTGCCACTAGTGGTTGTCACAGACACGCCAGGCTCCAGCACCCTCCAATCACAGCGCACACCTTCCCGGAATACTAATCACCGTCACCTGCACCTCATCAGCACACTCATCACCAGTACTACTTAAGACACAGTCACATTGTCCAGTCTCGTTTGCATCAAAGGACTTACCTGTATGCTTACCTCAAGGACTCCTCTTGCTACTTACCTGTACTCCTCGTCTTCGATCTGGTGTGAAGTGTTGTCTGAAGTCATCTACTCCATTCAGCAAGTGTCATTCTCCATTGTCACTCTGCAATCACAAAAGGACTGTGTCATTCTCCATGTCATTCATCAGTCATGAACTTGCATCTGTTTACTCACCTGTTGTCATCCAGATACTCTGCTTGTGTTCAATAAACAATCTATCTTCTGTCTCCTGACTGGTCCTATTGTAACAGTGGTGTAGAAATTGCACACCTCACCTCAAATTGCAAAGAAACAGGGTTCTCTTTTAATCAGTTTTAAAATAGACTTTAACACTCAGGGGTTGGCTGCCGCACCAGCGATACCACATTCTTTCTTTTTTGTTCTTACCAGTGCGAAAGAGACTCAAAATACTCTGTCAATGTTGGATGCATATGCATGAATGTGATACTGAGATCACTGACTGAAAGCAGGAATGTTTTTTTCTTTTTTTTTTTCTCTCCAGTGCACCAAACACCAAATGTCAGGTGTGTGGTGTTCACTTTCATAATTCTCACAAAAACATAGATGAGACATCCTGCTCAGAATGAGTGTTTTCTCTTCTGTTCTCTCTCAACCACAAGGGGGTACATTACTTTCAAAAAAAGACAATTTATTATGGTCCCGCCCCCCACTTGAATGATCGGGTAAATCCATGGCCAAACATTTTGGTGGTTCTCTGCAGTGAGTTGTAGTCTCAGAAACCCTCATTAGATGAACTGCTTGTTAAAAGTTTGCTGCTTTAGTTGTGGTGTTGATCAGATGCATTTTACATTTGCAAAACACTTCATTGGCAAAAACAAGCAAAAAGTGTTTCCAGTCATTGTGTTCTTGCATCTTCAGTGGTTACCTCTAAAGAAAGACATGTTCCCATCATCGCTTTGCAGCAATTTCTTTGCATGTGAGGCCATTTTGATGCAAAGCATCTGAAAGAACCATTTACAGCACCATCAAGAACTTCAAGTTGAGAAAGTCAACTGCAATGAAGAAGCCTTCAGAACATCCCAGAGTGTCCAGCAAGTGGCAGGACAGTCACCTCCTGAAGAGTCAATCCTGAACCATGTGCAGAGCTCAATATTGGCAGCAGGTGTGCATCTGTAGGCACAGTGCGGTCAAGACCTTTGGACAGTGGCTTGGTGAAGAAGGGCAGCAAAGAAGCCTCCTTCCTCCAAGAAAAACATCAAGGACAGACTTGAATTCTGCAAGTACAGCAAGGATTGGTCAGCAGAAGACTGAAAGAAGTTGTTTTTTCTGATGAACGTCTGACTGTTGGAGAAATCTGGAAAATGAATAGTCCAGGGAAATAAAAGATGGGGGGTGTTGTTTTATTTAAAGAGCTATTTGAGTAGTCAATGAAGAAACATAAAGTTATAGTATATAGTATATATATATAAACAGTAAGTATATATATATATAGTGTCTGTAGAAATCATACCCCAAATAGTTACATTATTTGTTGTACAGCTTGCAAAAAAGAATAAAACTCAACAGTCCCCTGATTTGATACTTCATAGAGCAACATTTTACTTTAATTACAGACATTCATCTTTTTGGATATGTCTGTACTAGCTTTGCACACCTAGAATGGGAATATTTGCCCATTCTTCCTTGCAAAATTGCTCCAGTTCAGTCAAATTCCATGGTGAGCGGCAATGGACTGCTCTCTTCAGGTCCATCCACAGATTTTCTATCCAATTTAAGTCAGGGCTCTCTTGGCCACTCAAGAACATTAACCTTCCTATCCTTAAGCCATTGCGTTGTTATTTTGGCAGTATGTTTAGGATCATACTTGTGTTGGAAGGTGAATGACTTGCCCATCTTTAGCTGTCTAGCAGAGGGACGCAGGTTTTCCTCAAGAAGTACTTGACAGCATAAATCCTTACCAATCTCCCAGTCCCCGCTGAAGAGAAACACCCCCACAACATAATGTTGTCACCACCATGCTTCACAGTAGGTATGCTGTGTTTTGGATGGTGTGCTTTGTGTGCTTTTCGCCAAACATTGCACTGAAAGAAAGAAGCCTTTCCTGAAAAAGTGACACACTCAGTCTCGTTTCATTCATTCATTTTTTTTTTTTTTTTTTTCAAAAACACATCTGCAAAAGACTGATGCCACTTGGCAAAATGTGCTATGGTCTGATGAGACCAAAATTGACCTTTTTGGACTGAAGTCCAAGTGCTGGCGAAAAAGAATCATTTAATTTGGACAATAAGCACATGACATATTTATCGTTTTTACATTCATTTAGCCTTTTTTGACTTGTCAGACATACAATGGAAACTGTACAGTACAAAATTTGTAAAGGTTTTCAGTCCTTGTAGAATTGCTTGGGTCATCTAGACATGGTTTGTATGAGTTCAGAATGCTTTTAAGTTGAGTGGAGAATCCATTGCATTTTCAAACAACGGAATGCTATAGGACTCATCGACTGCTGTGGGAGTCACTTCCCTGCTGGTGTGAATCACGATCACAGTGTGAATTGTGACAAAAACTGTGGGGATAAAGCTGAAAGGTTGCAGATGTTACCACATCCTTAGACCATCATTTAGTACTATTAGATACTCTTGCATTACATCAGAGAAAAAAAAAAAAAAAAAAAAATCAGTTTTCTTGAGGAAAATCTACTTTGATAAAATTGTTACATGTGAACATTGTTTACATGTGCGACCAGCATCTTCCAGCCGTCAGGAACAAAAGATGTTGTACAAAACAAAGTTTTCTTGACTTATTCTGTGAAGCATCATTAAAAACCATGTAGGCAGCTATTATGATATATAGAGCTTTGCTTTTTATATTAGATGACACTTGTAAAAGTTTAAAGGAAGTCTGGCATTGCCGATAAGAAATCATAAAGTCTACTGTAAGGTTTTGCGAATTCTCTTGATTCATCGAGCAGCATCAGTGAGCACAGAATGAGCTAACTAATGCATAACACAGTAGCCTTGATAACAATGCTTGCTGCCGGCTGTCTTTAGAATACCAAAACCATACTTGATAGTCAAAAAGAATCTGTGATCATGTACTCCCACATTTCTCCCACTGTATTTAAATTATACACACCAAAAACTGCCTGTGAAAATTATAAATATGATCTATCTATCTATCTATCTATCTATCTATCTATCTGTCTATCTATCTATCTATCTATCTATCTATCTATCTATCTATCTATCTATCTATCTATCATCAGTTTCATTCATTCATTGTTTAATAAATGCATACATTTATTAAATCATTCATTTTTTTCATTCATTCATTGTTTCATTCATTCGTTCATTTTTACATTCATTCATTCATTAGTTTCATTAATTTAAATTTTAATTACTAAATTAATTGATTGATTGATTGACTGACTGACTGACTGATTGATTGATTGATTGATTAACTTTATTAATCCCCAAAAGGGGAAATTCATTCATTCATTCATTCATTCATTCATTCATTCATTCCATTAGTTTAATTCATTCCATTAGTTTAAATCATTCTTTAATTAATAAATAAATTAAATAATTCATCAATTGTTTCATTCATTCATTAATTTGTTACACTAATTCATGATTCATTGCTTAATTTATTCATCAATTCATTCATTTCATTAGTTTAATTATTTGAATTTGTATTAATAAATTAATTATATCATTCATCCATTGTCTCATTCTTTCATTTATTTCCATGTTTTATTCATTCATTATTTCATTGTTTAATAAATAAATACATAAATAAATGAAGTTAATTAAATCATTCATTCATGTATTTATTGTTTCATTCATTTATTAATTTGCTACATTTGTTACATTCATTAATTTCATTAGTTTAATTCATTTGTTAATAAATTAATTAAATCATCCATTCATTGTTTCAATCATTCTTATATTTATTGTTTCAATCATTCTTATATTCATTGTTTCATTCATTCATTCATTCATTGTTTCGTTCTTTCGTTCATTCATTCATTCATTCAATGAAACTGATGAAATTAACGTCTAATGATTACCTGAATATAACTACCAGACAATGATAGTGAAAAGTATTGACTATATAACCTGGAATGTTAATGATTCCAGCAGTTTATTTATCTGCAGCATCAGAGGTGGCCCCAAAACCAGGTTTTTATGTCAGACTGCCTTTGATGATTGAAGTCTTTACTCCAGTTGCTTTGAAAACACATTTGATTGGTGCTTTTCATCAGCAGCTGTCAGCATCCAAATACATCTGCCATCATTCAATCTTATTGAAAACCCAAGATTCATTTTTTTTTTTTTTTTTTACGCCACAATATCCCACATCTTACATGTTAAACCGCTTTAAATCTAAACATCTAAAGGCTGATATTCTAACCGCTTTGAATGTCACTAAGCTGGAAAAAAACTGATATACACATTTGACTTTAGCAGTTTGGTCGTGACATGAGTTTAATAAACTCAAACAAATTGCCCCCTTGCCCCCCTTGGATACTGTTGTTAACCCAGACAAGAACTTCCCATAGGAATGAGGTGGAGATTTCTGTAAATATTATGGTTTTCAGTAAAGTGTGCACACAAAGTGGTAAAATTTATTGAATATCATTCTTACCTGAGCTGTAATGAATTGTAACAGTGCAAAGGATTAAAGAAATTGTAAATTGTTTCTCACACTCAACTGAAAAGAGAAAAGCCTCATTTGAAAGCGATTACAGCTTATAACGTTAGCGTACTGAAGAGAAATTTTCCTTAGAGAAACTTTTCTACAACACATTCACTGCACTACCATAATTTTTTTAGTTACGCATTTCAGTATTATTTAGATATTATTATATAATTTATTAATATGTTAATATTTATATTCAGTTTTAATTTGTATCTTTATTATTATTAGTAGTACTACTATTACATACAGTAGTTAAATACACCATGCAAACTTATTGTGATGTATTTAAAGATTTGAAAAGAAAACAAATATTGTTTGTATTCTCTCTGGGTAAAATTCCATATAAAACTTTACAAATGCAAAGACTTGCACTAGAAAGAGTAAAAATAACTTGTTTGATGATGTTGCTAACGCAAGTTTGAACAGTAGCACATTTAGGTGAGGCTTAGCAAAGCATCAGTTCTACCTGTTGCGCCAATTGCACCAAGGTTTGCAATAGGCGAACATCTGATGGTCTTTGATGCTTGAACATTTTGTTCTCCTCCGCTGTGTTGGCAATGATGTCCCATGAAGCGATCAGAAGCAGATCTTACCCATTCATACGCCTCGTTCTCCTGTCAGCAGTCACCTCCCCCGTGCAACTGTGGCCCGGGGTGACAAAGTGACAGCTTAATCAAGAATGAGTAAGACGAGCAGCGTCCTTGCCCCAACTGTTCAAGTGAAGGCAGAGAACGGGCGAAAGACATAGATAAAGAAGAAAAAATGATAACAGGAGAGAGTGAAATGTGTTCGCAGCTGTGTATCTTTGTGTTTCTGTCTTTGTGTTTATGACAGTCAACCACTTTCTCATATGAGACAGGATGAGGTACTGGTACATGGCAATACATTATATGTTGTACAATAATGGAAATCTTTTTTTTTTTTTTTTTTTTCCCCACACTTATTTTCACAATGGCTCAGAATTTAGAACATTTTATATTTGTATTTTTTCGAGTTTTCTATGTAATTTGTGTTATATAATGTGAAGTTGTTTTTGCACTAATTCCAGATTGTTATCATTGTCACATGGTTATTTAAAGTGCTTTTATGCTATATTAAAGGGGACCTATTATGGCCCTGTCCCTAGAATGTGTCTGTGAAATTTCAACTATAATATCCCAAAGATCATTTATTATAGCTTGTCATATTTGCCCCTATTTGGGTGTGAGCAAAAACATGCCGTTTTTGTGTGTGTCCCTTTAAATGCAAATGAGCTGCTGCTCCCAGCTGCTTTCCAGAAGAGGGCGGAGCTTTAACAGCTCTTGCTTCAGTTGCTCAACAACAACAAAGCTGGAGAATCTCATGCAGCCAAAATGAGGATTGTCAGTAGCGGTGTTCAGCCTTACATTGTTCAAACCGGAGTCGACACTGATGAAGAGACTCAGGAAGAAGTTACAACTTTTAGAATGAAACTGGATGTTTCTGAATGGTTAGTGGATAAATTTATGTAGTTGCTGTGGAGTTGATTCAACTCATCGACTAGCATGTGCCGTCATGTTCATCTTTTGTGCAAATTCAGCAGTGAATTGACCCTTGTTTTTGAAGCAGAAATGATGGAATGACAACAACACTCTACTACAACAACTCTTCCTCTTCTCTAAAGCAGCCCAACATGGCCTCACCCCCTTTGTTGTGTGTTCCCGGGGGCGGGGTTTATGTAAATTTTAAGGTTAGTGACATCATTAACTAACCCGGGAAGAAGCTTGTTGTAGTCCCTACCAGCCGTTTGTTGTAGTCCTTAAAAAGAGAATTCTTTAAAAAAATATCTCTCTTTGCATTTGAGCATTGTAACTTTGCAAATGTTGTTTATGCTCAAACAGCAACATTACACATTAACTGAAGTTTAAAAAAGTGTAATCATAGTCAACCACCACTTTAAAAGCATCTAATTTTGTTGTGGAGGTCAAGTATCCAAGGTCAATTTATACATTGCACATCTCCTGTTGTTTAAAATGGCTTGATCAAGGATATAGTCTCTCTAAACCCTTCCTTTCTGAGAGCCTCCTCTGTTCTGTTTGGTCAGATGGCCCAGTCCGTTGTGATTGGTCTATCGCTTCCAGCACATGGTGGAAACCAAACGCTCATTACCATATCTGAATTTCAGCTCTTCCTCAGCCTTAGTGAAACAAACGGTAACGATTGCATTGGTTTTACCTTATGAATTTGACTGTGAGTCCTCATCCTTTGGAAGTACACACAAAGCGGATTAGCTTTAGCAGTGCTGAAAACAGTGTTGTCTCGACATGTCAACAACACAAACTAAACTTTTCCAGGCCTCACCTATACAACTCAAGTGTCTGAGGGCGGGTCAAAGTAGACATTGCTCACGGGCAGCCAATGAACTTCATGCAAATGTGTTACATTGGCCGTGTTTCCACTGCAGGAACTTTCCCCAGGAACTAGGGACTTTGGGGTGGTACTCTATGTGGTTCGACTGCAGGGAACAGGGCCTAAATGGATTTCCAGGTAAAAATGTCCCCCTCAGAAAGTCCCTGCTCACAATGAAGTACTTTTTTTCAAAGTTCAGGAACTATCGGGGATGAGACTTGGGCACTGAACATGCTGATTGGTTGACTTCACGCAGAATTTTATTTCAACTATTAAGTCTCTTGCAGTGCGTGCAGTAAGAGTTGTTTGCTATTCGAATCACCAATGGAGTTTAAAAAATACGACGACGTATTTTGGACCGACGACGAGGTTCAGGCTTTATTAAGTTTATATAAAGTTAATATAAAGTTCTGCATAGTCCTACATCACATCTGATGGACTTTGTTGCTTGAACATATTTTTCTTTCTTGTGTTGGCAATGATGTCCCATGAAGCAATCTTTTGTGTAATCTTCACAGTACTTTAGACCTCAGACAGCAACATGTCTGGGAGAAAAAAAAGTTCCGGAACAAATTTCAGTGGAAATGCGGCTATTGTTACATAGGTTTGTAATAGAAAGTGTACAATAAAAGTTCACACTTTCAGAACATTTTTTTTTTTTCTCCAGCTGATGAAAGCTAAAACCATTGACAGAGCAGAATCCATCTGCTGTAAAGAGCTTGAGTATTTAAGGCAGACGCACTAAACAGAGAGTTATCGTTTGTTGGCGTGGACCCTAATATAGTTATAGTTATAGTTACTTATCTTAAAGGTGAAGTATTTTCTGTGTTACTAGAAACACTAAACAGAATTGCAAAACTAATTTTTTGTTTAACTGTGCTTCAACAATTTAACACCTTGAAATATGTCCCTTCAGGCTGTACATATCTGAACACAGAGCTCAAAGCGTCATGTTGCTTTGAGGTGCTTTGAAACTTTTGTTGCTCTCTCTCTGCAGGTGTTTCTTGGCTCTTTTTTTGCTTTGCAAGCACTTTTGAAACACTGTTTATTCTCTTATCTGCTGATATATGTATTTCTGTTAACTTTAGTAAACTTCATGAATTATAATTTGATTCAGCAAAACATTTTAGAGGAGTCAGGCCTGCCTGGTTATTTCCAGCTATATTGCTCCTTAAAGTTATGAGTAGTATTTACACTCAAACGATTATTCAATTTAGTTAATTGAAATGAGCTAAAATTCTTTAACATGTTAATATTAATTAACTTATTCAATTGCATGCAATCAATTAAACTTTACTTAATCTATATGCATTGAGACTACAAAAGTAATATCTGTTTGCAATAATCAGTATAGAAATCCAATTGAAAACTGATTTGTCACATTATTCATTTTTTTTTTATTATTATTATTATTTATTTATTTAATTTTTTTTAAGAAAGTCATCCATTCATGAATTTGATTTAATTTATTACGCTACTAAATTAAAATATGGCTATTTCATTATTTCTTGTTATATGCCAAAAACAGTAGCCAATGATAGCTAATGTTTGGTAAAAATCCAAATGTACCTAATAAAAATGAGGTGAAGCTGGTTTCAACTCTTTCCACCCTTCCCAGTAGGATCTCTTCAATATAAGTATTTTATAACTTTAAGGCTTTTTATATATACTGTTTTTTTTTTTTTTTTTTTTTTTTATTATTATTATTATTATTTATTTATTTATTTATTTATTTATTTTATTTTATTTTATATACTTTAGCTATTGAAACTTCACAGTGTTAACATTTTAAAAGTGCCCTAGAATCAAAAATTTCATTTATATTGGCATAGTTAAATAACAAGAGTTCAGTACATGGAAAAGACATACATTGAGTTTCAAACCCCATTGATTCCTCCTTCTTATATAAATCTCATTTGTTTAAAAGACTTCCGGAAAACATGCAGATCTCAACATAACACCGACTGTTACGTAACAGTCAGGATCATTAATATGTATGACCCCAATATTTGCATATGCCAGCCCATGTTCAAGGCATTAGACAAGGAAAGGCAGTATTAACGTCTGGATCTGTGCACAGAAGCCAGCAAGAACAACAGCGAAAAATGGCAGATGGAGCAATAATAACTGACATGATCCATGATATCATGATATTTTTAGTGATATTTGTAAATTGTCTTTCTAAATGTTTCATTAGCATGTTGCTAATGTACTGTTAAATGTGGTTAAAGTTACCATCGTTTCTTACTGTATTCATGGAGACAAAAGAGCCGTCGTTATTTTCATTTTTAAACATGTGCAGTCTGTATAATGCATAAACACAACTTCATTCTTTATAAATCTCTTAGCCGTTAGCCACGGATTACAGCCTCAAAATCATACAGAATCAAACGTAAACATGAAAATAAATACTTTACTCACATAATTCGAAGCATGCATACAGCATGCATGACGAACATCTTGTAAAGATCCATTTGAGGGTTATATTAGCTGTGTGAACTTTGTAAATGCACTGTAATATAGTCGAGAGCTCCTGTGGCAGGGAGCACGCCATTTAAAGGGGCGGCGCTGCTAAAATCAGTGTATAGTTAATGATGCCCCAAAATAGGCAGTTAAAAAATTAATTAAAAAAATCTATGGGGTATTTTGAGCTGAAACTTCACAGACACATTCAGGGGACACCTTAGACTTATAGTACATTGCATTCTTTGGCACCTTTAAGGCCACTCTATGGTCCTTACAATATTTCTATTACTGCTCTTCTAATTCCTTTATTTGTGCTTTGATATTTATATTTGTATTAAAAAAAAAAAAAAAATCATAACATAACATAAAATCATTGTCACAGACACACCAGGCTCCAACACCCACCAATCACAGCGCACACCATCTCTGGAGTACTGATCACTCACACCTGCACCTCATCACCTCACTCATCAGCACCAGTATTTAAGACACTCACACACTCAGTTACATTGTCTGGTCATGTTTGCAACAAGGACTCTTCCTGTATACTTACCTCAAGGACTCCCGTTCTACTTACCTGTATCCAGCGATCCCTCATCTCCTCGTGTGTTACCCGCATGTGTGTGTGAGTGTCTTCAGTCCGCAGCGTCTCATTGCTTCAGCCACCAACATCAACTTCACCCTGCAACCACAGAAGGACAGTATCATCATCTATTCCATTCTAACTTCACTCATTGCACTTAATACTCACCTGTGTTCAAATTCTCTGCTTGTGTCAATAAACTACCTAAACTGTGATCTTCTGTCTCCGAACCATCTGTATTGTAACACTCATAAACATTGAACCTCATTGGTTCTTGCACATCAAGCAAACATAATTGCACTTCCGTTTACCATAACTGCCATGAGTTGAATGTTTATATGTCAATAAATGCCTAAATTCAATCTGTTCATCATATAAAGTGATTGAGAAAATTTGGACAAAAAATGGTACTGTCAATGGAGGGACAGAAAGCTCGAAGATATACGAAAGACTGGGTTTGGAACAGCATGAGGTTGAGAAAATGATGACAGATTTGTCATTTTGGGGTGAACTTTAAGACTCTTCATCAAAGCACAAAGTTATCTATTCTGTTATGTAATAACCATTATTTGTTTCAAAGCCAGATGATGTTTGTGAACTTCAGACAATAAAATATGCAGTGCAATTTGTTTTATTTTTGTAATGTGACAGTTTATAAGATAAAAAAAAGAGACAATCACGATGATGAAAGTCATTTCAGAGATGAAGCCTTTTGATTAAAAATAAATGACATTTCCCACCCTTTAAGAATAATGTTCACTGATAAATCATGCACAACAAGACCAGTACCATTTATTAAGAAAGTAAACAGGGTCAATTTTGATTTCATGTTGAGTTAACTCATACAAGCTGTGGGAATTTCTCATTTATTCGTCTACTGACAGCCACCAACCTCTGCACCCCACCTTCTTTTCATATCTGGCTATTCATGAATATGCAGTAAAGATGCTTTTGTAGGATTCCAGGAAGAATGTGCTAATTATCTCCTGTTGGAGTAGTTGTTCATGTGGATTCATGATGATAGCCCTCTAGTCTTTTTTTTTTTCTTGTAGAGTTGCTCTCCCCATGAGTCGTCTCACTAACAGCTTGGCTTTTAGGTATCAAACTGAGAACTGAGGGCAGCGAATGTCAAAACACCAACTTTGTCAACGCTAACTTTCTCTGTCAAACTCACACCCTGAGCTCAGTCTATTTTGAGGACTGACTTACAGTTCCTCTCACTGGAGAAAATTGTCTGGAATTAAGTTTGGGAATTAATTCATAAATTCAGGGCCAAGTTTGATGGGCAAGGTTTAATTAAGCAGCAATGTCAGTTTCGGAATTAATCATTCTTTTGAGTCTGATCTTTTCAGTTAATTGGTGGAGCTGCAACAAAAAAAAAAAAAAAAAAAAAAACAAAGCAAAGAATTTGTATGACTTGATTTTATGAATATTTTATCAACACCACATCATATGAAACTTGTTTTTAATAAATAGCATTGTATTATAACAAGCAAAAACCTTATATATATATATATATAATTTTTTCTTCTCGGGTGTTAATGCTGTGAACTATATACAGGGAGCCCTTTCTTCACATTACTATTAATAACAGTGCCCAAACTAATACATTCAGTTAATATTTATGGTCCCACTTTATATTAAGTGGCCTTATCTACTATGCACTTACATTTAAATTAATCATTTGATACAATGCACTTATTGTGTACATACATGATTTTACATTGTACTTATATTTTAAAAACACCTGCATGTAATTACATCTGTAATTAATTTCTTTAATTACATTTATAATTACACTGTTGACCCATCCCTTACACCTTACCCCTACCCTTAAACCTACCCATACCACCAAAGCTTTCCCTAACCTTACCTGTATCCCACCTCAATAGCAGCACAAGTGTTTTGCAATTCAATATGAACCCAATAAGTACATTGTACTTATTTTTATTTTTTATTTAAGTACATAGTAGTTAAGGCCACTTAATATAAAGTGGGACCATATTTATTTTTAGATATAGGCCTAATAATCAACACTGAAAAAAAGTAAATTGTACATAATGTACAATTTACTTTTTTTCAGTGTTGATTATTAGGCCTATATCTAAAAATAAATATGGTCCCACTTTATAGGTTTTGCATTAACTTTTAGATCTAATTATAAAAGTGTTTTTTTGTTTTTTTTTTTATATATATTTTTCTACTCCAGTCCATTTTTAAAATACTGTATAATCATTTACGCAGTTACTGTCATAACTTGTTTTCCTGGCAAATTCATTTAAACATATATTTAATAATTAAGACATTACTAACATGTAAATCAAATATAATGAATATATATAGTGCATATATTTAGTGAAATGATCCCTCTATAGTAAATTTTTCTAGTGAATTAACATGCTGTGGACACTAAATGACTTGCCTGAGGTAAATGTATTGCTAGGTGAGATATTATTCTCAAGCTGTTATTATATTATAGCTGTTATTGATGTTTTTCCGCAGTTGAAACATTGCTTGAGAGATTATATATAAACATACAGTATCTATGCATAGATCAGGGGTGGTGAGCTCTGGTCCTGGAGAGCCTCAGTCCTGCAGAGTTCAGGGATTCTCCCGACAGGAAGTGCTTAGGGAAGTCTGCGAGTGCGTGTCTAAAATTGGAGTGGAATGCAGCCCGGGATCAAGGTTAGCCACCCCTGGCATAGATCGTCTGTTCTTCTTCTGCGCTTTTTCCTGCTGTAGAGGTTAGCAAAAAGCATTGCATTACCGCACATGCCCCCTTCTGGATTGGAGTATGAATTGTCTGTGACTGACTGTATGCACCAAACCGTGACAGTTTGGGATGAATACATGTAACGTCACACCCCTAAAGTCTAATATGCCACGGTAGGACATCAGGGACCACATGATGATGTAAGTTATTGAAAAAGAACTGCTGAATCATTTCTTTTATTTCTATTTGAACTGTTAATTTTGCAGTAGTTAAAAGTACGTATTCATTAAGTTTACAGTAAGTATACATTTTTATTGAATATGTTTTTTGCCTATGTAGCACATGTGTCAATTAATATTGCACTTGTTACTAATATTATCATAGGCCAATAGGTTCGTCTATGGAGATGTAATGAAGACAACACTGGTTAAATAAAAGTAAGTATTTGTATTAAAATAAATTAGTAAAGCTGATTGTTAAAAGAAATTAAAATGCTAATTAACAGTGTCACAATTTTGTTCAGTAACAACACAAGACTTTAACACTCAGTTCAATTGAAATAAAGTGAACAATTTCACCTGACTCTTTGGTTGTTCTGTTATTCTGTTGGGTGCACCCTCTAGGCTATATGGATGACCTAGAATACTACACCAATATCAATTTGCAATTAACATTCACAAAGTTCAGCTGTAACTTGTAACAGTTCACTCAAATCACAATTAACAAGAAAAATAAACAGTTGAAATAAATTCAAAAGAAACAGTTCAATGAATCAGTTCCAAAATATTGTTTCTGAAAAGAAATCGTGTTCAAACAGTTCAGATGGAAAATTCCGTTCAAAAGATTCGAATCAATGACTCGGTTCAAAAGATTCGAATCAAGAGATTCAGTTCTAAGATTCGGTTCGGTGAATCGAAAGTTCGTTTGAATCGCGGAAAAAACCGATTCTACAACTCCAAACAAAACAAAATCCGTTGGGAAGGAATTACTTGCAATTTCTCAAATAAAGCTCACTTCCGTTGAAGAAACTAGCAGGAACTTAGAACTTTCCTACCAAATCCACAGGTGTTGGTTTGAACTCAACTCTCGCAATCAACGCTCAGTTCACTGGAGGCTCGCCATCATTAATCGTCACGCTGAATCGAACACAGTTCCAGCTTGGCACAAAAAACCTGACCTGCACATGCAACAGGCAGTATTTAGTTCACAACACACATTAAATTAACTGTTTTTAGTTCAACAGCAATCACATATTATTCTGTCAGCATTTACTGCTACATTTCTGTAACAAGTCAACAGTTTAGATAGCATTGTGCTACATAAACAAACAAAACCATTCTTTCAATATCATTAGCAACACAATATAACCATTTAGAACTCACATATACATATTTTAACGTGTTACACATCAGATTTCATCAGCATTTCATTTAGATAAAGAAATACGTTTTTACTCTCCTTCAGTTTTAAACAGAAGTACACATTTAAACACATTTATGAAAGTTTACACATCTTAAAATGTGTACTCACCAAATCCAAAGAAAATATTCCATAAAAATCTTTCTGATTTTATATTCACTGATAATTTTAACAACTTCTCAAAGTCACACTGCTGCTCGTTTCCCCAATCATGCAGAACGAACTAAAATGGCGTTCCCCATCCAGCAACTAGCGTGGTGGGGCGGGACTTCAACAGAATACTCACATAATTGGACGGTTACTGACATGTCAATCATCACACTGACATGCATTTATCTTTGATTTTATAATTTTTCCTTTCACTTTTCTTCTCATCTGGTTAGTTTATTATTTGAACAAACTCAAACTATTTTCTTTTAATAATTAATTAATTAAATTATACAGGGTTACACCTATAGTTGTTTGTTAATTCAAAATCAAGTGGCCATAAACTCATGTAAAGGTTTATTTTGAATTAATGCATTTTGAAGGATTTGTAAATGTAGTCGTTTCTGTGCGCTTTTGAAATCCTTTCAACGCTCTCATCGGACTCTTAGAAGCACCTTTCATTGATCTGCCGCTCTCCTCTACTCTTCTGCTCACCAACCTCTCGTCTCTTTGAAGTTTTTAAACTTTTTTCCTCTTATGGATAAAAAAAGAAATAGAGTTCAAGGAAGGGACACTGATATGATGTAGTGCAGGGGCCATTTTATTTTTGTTATATAAGTGTCATGAAACACTAAAATACATGCTTTTGAATTTTTTATCATATATGTGCACAAGTGTTCAAAGCAGTTAATCAAATGTGACAGTAAAGAGATTTAGATTTGTCTATTTCAAATAAATAGTAGTCTTATGAACTTTTAACAAATAATTCCTGAAAAAAAGGATCACGGTTTCCACAGAAAGATGAAGCAACACAACAGTTTTCAACATTGATAATAATAAGAAATCAACATATTAGAATGATTTCAGAAGAATCACTGAAGACTGAAGTAATGATGCTGAAAAATTCAGCTTTGCATCACAGAAATAAATTTAAATTTTGATCATATATTCAAATAGAAAACAGCCTCTGTGAGCCATCTTTCAATAACATTTACCCCAAACACTTGAACGGTAGTGTATGTGTTACACATGATGGAAGACAACATTAGCGTCTTCAATCTTACAGGATTAAAATCATTGCGTCAGCGTGAAAGGATGTGACGTTTTCATGCACTACAGTGAGTGTAATTCAGCATCTCATAATTATTCATGAGACTGCATGGTGTCATCCTATGAGAAAATGCTGTCTCATTATTATTCATGACACCACGTGACATTTTTCTAAGACAAGCGCTTCAATCGCTCAGCGGGCACTTCACTGAGTTGATGTCACGCTGAAAGGTTTGAGTGTTTTTGGTTTGCATGGCTTCCCCGCAACACTGGCAGAGCGACAGGCTTTCAATCAATGACCCACACCTTTGGAACGTTTGCGTGCAACAAGCATTTATAACAGAGAGTTTCTAGATTTATGGAGACGTGGACTGGGGCTCGTTTGATAGTCCCAGACATAAACACCATCCATTCTTACTGTGAGTCTGTCAAACCATCAAACCCCTCATGTTTGTGAATCAACATCACAGAATAGGCTCAAAAGTTATTAAAAATGCAAAAGCACATTGACATATATTTTCGATGCAGAGTACAAATGCAAACGACTCAGCATTTTTTTGTGTGTGTATGTGTGTGTGTATTGAATTGCCAATATAAAACAACCAGTGTCGGTTTGTGTAATGTATTGTGTTGAATATATTTGTGTTTTCATGTTTTATGGAGACTTTCCATAGACATAATGATTTTTATACTGTACGTGGGATGGGAATTTTTGGCAATTTTTCATTTCGATCAACGATTGGTTTCAAAAATTGTTAATTGAGTATTTGAGTATAGCGCACTGTAAAAAATTAATGTGATTTTAACAGTAAAATATTGTAAAAACGCTTGTAAAAAAAATCTGTAAATAGGTTAACAGTAAGTTCCCGTATTATATACAGGGAAAATCTGTAAAAGCTCTTACCGGAAATGTATGCAATTTTCACAGTAAAATGCTGTAAATTTTAAAAAGTTTATAAGTAAAAAAGACAAAATCAATGTATAATTTACAGTCAAAATCTGTAAAATGATGTTCCCACAATTCCCTGTGTGACACTCCACATTTGAAAGTATTTTGTATAAATAATCATGTTTCTTAATAGTTTTTGTTATCAGTTACGTACATTAGGGTTTTATGTTACATCTTCTGTTGCATGTGTAATGAATGTTTATTGCATTATTTAAGTGTTGTGGGTTACCATGATGGTGTTTTGCGTTTGCATGAATGACTCTTTGCACCTTCTTTATATTAGTATACACTACAGCTCATGGAAAAGCTACTTGTGATGAACTCTATGTGGCTTTCTCTTTTACCACCTAAATTATTATGGTGCTTGTCAGTATATGTTAAAGGTACAAAACAGATTTTAGTAGTAGTGTGCATTGTTGAATTTATTGGTTTACATTCAAATGTTCTTAAATTACAGTTTTATACTGTAAATGTGTTTACAGTTTTTCTGTATTTTTTACAAAATTATTCTGGCAAGCACAGCTGCCAAAATTATTTTGTAAAAACTACAGAATTTAATGTAGATTTCTATAAAAGTCTTATTATAATGCCATGTTTATGGCAGATCTGTGCTTTAAGTGATTCCATAAATCGGCTGCGCATTTTCGAAGCCATGCGAATTATGCCACTGAACAAATATGACGAAAAATGCACTGCTGCATTATTATAACATAAGTATTTTTAGTTTTATTTATTTTTCTTTTTTTTTCAAAGAAACATCTAAAAGCAATATGACCATCTGAAATAACTCAGTCAATATCGGGCATTGCATTTGAGCATGAAACTAAATACTGATATGCAGCGCATTCAGCATCTTAATAAATGCTGATATCCCGACCCAATGCATCCTTTAGTAGATTAATCAGATGTAGCTATTACAACTTTCCTCTGCAAAAGGTTTGCGAATGCAAACGTGAGCTTGCCCGAAAGTGTAACTCCAATTGTGCTTTAAAAAGTGCAACTAATATTTCAGCAATATTTTGGATTCAGTTTGCACTTTCTGATCAACCAAAATGTTATTTTACAGCTAAATTAATTACGAATAGAATTGAAAGGATATTTTCAGCACAAGATAAAAGCATTGAACTGTATTTTCATCTATCTTGTCAAAGGGAAGCTAGACATCACTACGTGACTTCGTGTCCATTCTCTCTCTTTTCTTACGTCTTTTGACGCATGATGTGGAAAGCTAAACAATTGGAGCTCAGGGTGCCGCCCAAAGAGCTACTGTAACGCCCAGTCAGGAGAAAAAAGAAAAAATACATTTCGATCATCGTTTACATGATCGATCGTCGCTGTCACGGTCGAGTACTCGGTCGCTGTTGCACATCCCTAGTACAAATTGTATATTCTATCCTAAGATGTCAAAACTATTGTATTTTCAAAAAAAATATGTATGGATTGTGATTGTAAGCTGGTTCAAGGTTTCTGTTTCAGTGTTACATCTACCTATATATCCAGATCCGTAAGCATTTTTTGTTGTTGTTTTAACTGCTGAAATGGTTGACGCCTACTGTAGACCATGTGATCTGTGATTATTGTAATTGTTTCATCATCAGCCTCCTCTTCTGTCACACTGAGTTGTAAATTAATAACCAGCTTTGCAGGCTCACAAGTTCTCTATGTTCCAGTCTTGCCTTCATGCTGTTCTGTTGCTCGGCGCCTGGTTTTCTTTGCTGCGTTGGGTTTAGCTTCAGAACAAGAGTCCATGTACAAGATGTAGTACAACAAGATAGACCCCCAAAGCATGTTCAAATCAAGAATGTTTGACAGAATTTTGCTTTTAAGAGAAGCAGCAAAATAAATCTCAGGTGTGTTTCAGAAATGGTGGCCATGATTTTGTAATACGTCACTCTGATATTCAACAAGACATCTGAAATTACAGGGTGATCTCATAAATTGTACAAATCAATGTAGAAAGAGTTTACAGCTGACCACACTGTATTTTAATATCAGCTGGCCATTAATATCATACTTACTTTTTCTATTGAAGCATAGAGAATGCTAGAAGCAACCTTTACATGTTGTGAACACAGAAAATGTAAATTCTTAAAGCAAGTATCTTTTATTGTAGCCTCTTTCATTGTGTCAGAGAGTTTAACCAAATAGTTGTGCTGATTGAAAAGGTCAGTTTGACTGACTAGAAAGGGACGGCTCTTACCGAGTGCTGCTAATTACATGATAGCATGAGATGATAGAGATGATGATGGATATGAGAGCATCAATCTGAGCAGCCATTGTTTCGGGTCATGATGTGCCTGGAAAGTCATTTAATGTCACACGAATCACTCAGTTCTTCACAGGCTGTGTGCTGTTTGAGTTCTTGAGTTCTTGAGTTCTTGTTTACAAATCCATAATGACAATCTTTGTTCCTCCAAACCTGTTTCCACCAGGGAATAAAAAATAAATAAAGCAATTGTGAGTTTATATCTCACAATTCTGAAAAAAAAAAAAAAAAAAAAAAAGTCAGAATTGTAAGATATAAATTCACAATTGTGAGGGAAAAAAAAGTCAGAATTGTGAGATATACAGTAAACTCACACTGAGAAAAAAAAAAAAAAGTTAAAATAATATTATTTGTGTGATAATTGTGGGATATAAACATGTAATTGTGAGAAAAAAGCCAGAATTTTGTGATATAAACTCGCAATTGCGAGGAAAAAAGTCAGAATTGTTCGAAAAAAGTTAGAATTGTGAGGAAAAATCAGAATTGTGAGGAAAAAGTCGCAATTGTGAGGAAAAAAAAAAGTAATTGTGAGAAAAAAGTCAGAATTGTGGGATATAAACTTGTAATTGTCAGACATTTTAGAAAAAAGCTAGAATTGTGAAGAAAAAAGTCAAAATTGAGGAATATAAACTCGTAATTGTGAGAAAAAAAGTCAGCATTGTGAAGAAAATGTCAATTGTGTGATATAAACTCGTAATTGTGAGAAAAAAGTCAGAATTACAAGAAAAAAAGTCTGAATTGTAAGATAAAAAGTCTCAATTATTTATTATTATTATTATTATTATTATTATTATTAAATTCCATTGCAGAAACAAGCTTCCATACTTTCTTTTGTCTGTGGAATACAAAACAAGATTTTTAAGCTCTGTTTTTGTCTGTGCAATGAAAGTACAGCGGATATAAAAATAAGTCTTCATACCCTTGGTAAAAACAGCTGATTTTTTGTGATGTAAAAAAAAAAAAAAAAAAAATGAAACAAAAGTAAATCATGTCAGAACTTCAGCTTTAATGTAAAAATTACAACCTACTCAATGCAACCTACTCAAGTGACACATTTCAGAGACAGAGTGACAGAGAGAAAACTTGGAATAACTAATTGATAAATGTACACACATTGAATTAATACTTGCTTTTTATATCCATTGTACATTGGATTCTAAAACAATATTTGACCCCGTTGACTTTCACTGTATTTATGAAACGTGTATTAACGTTTTTGTGACACTGCTTCCATTAAAGCAGAAGATGATTTTCTAATCTATTTCTAATCTTTCCCAGTGCTGCTGTCATTAAAGCAAAAAAAAAAAAAAAAAAAAAGATTTAATCATGAAATGCAATGTTAATTATTCAGTGTTTACTCAAATCGTTATGCTAATCATTACTAAAATTTTGGACTACGTTTTGGACTGCACCCAGTCAGACATCAATCATGCCATGCGCAGAAGATAAAAACAATGTGACTTCAGACATTTCTGTTTGTTTTTGTCTTTATTTTATCCCAACTGAATCCCAATTCACATGTATGAAAGCATTCTGGACAATCTGGGGAAAATAAATAAATAAATAAATAAATAAATAAATAAATAAATAAATAAATAAATACTTTGAAAGAACATGAGGGTGAACTATTCTTTTTTTTTTTTTTTTTTAAGTTTTCCATTTCCTTAAAAAAAAAAAAAAAAAAAAAAAATCCCAAATTTGTTCTACCTGCCTTTATTTTTATGTTTGCAGAACTCAAATAGCTAAACTTGTGATCACTGCTTACAACGGATTCTAATTCTCTCACACCAAATAAGACCAAATAGCCTTACCGTATCAGCAAATTAATATTAAAATCTGAAAGTTATCCAGAATTATTAAATGCTGCACTTAAATTCCCCTCTGCATCCGCCTCCACTGAGGATGCTGTATGCTGCATCATTTTCCTTCCTCTTTTGCTTCTCATTACAAGGTTTTATTTAGTCCAGAGCAAGAAAAGTCTGTAGAACATTTTGTTTAATGGTGGTGGTGCTGAGGGAACCCGTGCGTCAAAGCAAGGCAATTAATTTCACTTCTGCTGCCAATCAACGGCCACCCAGGAGAGAATGAGTGTCTAACGTGCCTCTTTTATTCACTCCTGCAAGTTGCATTGAGGACCTTCCCCTAATTAAAAACCTGATGACTGATTTTCATATGGCAGTTTACAGGGGAGTAAGAACACCACAAACACCGAGATTAAAAATCGCATGGGTAAATGGAGCATATGCTTATGAACAACACAAGTATGTATTGATTTGTAGCACTGGAACAAATCTATGAAGCATAACTCTGTTCCAGTGGACGATCAATACATTTAATATTCACAAAATGAACCGATGGAGAACTTTTGCACCTAAATATTGCTTTTTGTTGGAAATCTGAAAGTCAGCTTAGGTTTAGTTATGCCACTGCGAGCATCATTTGTATTAAATAACGATTGATTTGTTGACATTTCAGGGCAGGATACGCTTTATTTATACAACACAAGTGCTTTACATACAGTACAGGTATATTAACAGAAATATATGTGCATTTCTTGCAGAAAGCAGCAAGAGAGCAGGCTTTGTGCGTAAATGAAATGATGCATCAGAGCCGGCGTTGTCATGACATTCAATGCTTATCTGACGTCTGTGCAGAAGAAACAAACAACAGTCCTAATTAGACCAATGGACCAATAATAATGAAAAAATAAATAAAAACAATATAAATAAATAAATAAATAAATATATAGTCAAACCAAAATGTATTCAGACACCTTGAGCATTTCATTCATTATTACAGTTTATTCACTATAGTTTCTTATTCACTAGTAAGTGCAATTTAGAGTTTTTTTTTTTTGTTTGTTTTTTTTGCTGCATATCAATACTGAAATATCTGAAACGCTTCCAATAGTCATTTTCCACAGAACAGATACACGATACCAGCTGCTCTTTCTCTCTCTCATCTCTCCGACAGCGAGTTGACACATAAACCCGCCTCCCCTCACTCACTCGTTTCATTTGCTCCGGATAAATATTGTTGGTGTTACAAGGTTTGAATTTCACCATGGGATTGAGCATATTGCGCATAATTTTACTCATTCCCACAGATTTTGTGCTCACATCCAAAGTGTGCACATAAAGCCACCTCTCAGTACTAAACTGAGTTATTTTTTGCACTTAAACAGTCAAATACACACAAAATAATGTCAAACTACTAGTGTTGGTGAGTATTCACGTAAACACAATCAGTTGTTTTATCTGAACGTAAACAGTTGAGAAAGAAAACCCGTGCATCACAGTATAATGGATCCGTGCGTCAGGTCTTAAAGTGACAGCAGCCTAATATACTGTACCTGCTGCAAATTATGAAATAATGCTATTGATGTCCCAGTGTTATTGATGTCAAAATTGCGGCCAGTCGTAAATGGAACTTAACTTCTATTTTTACTAAACAACAATTTTGAGAATAAATAATGTAATTATGCAAGTATGCAAGCAGCTGTAACATGAACACTAAGGTAAAACTTTACACAGACTAACTATTTTTGCACAAACTGTTTTTCGTGTACCTGCATGTCTTTATAGCACCTTTCATCAGTGGGTGAAAATGTGAACAAAACCAGAGGAGTATGATGAAATGGCCCTGAAGAAGTGTATGCAATGCAACAATACAAGTTGTTTTGAAGTGTTTCGTGACTGAAGTGATTTTCACATGAAGGGGTTCAGTTATCAGGTTTGCCAGAAGGTGTGATGATGTATAGATGATGTTGTTGAGGAAGTGAGGAAGACCTCTTGAAATACAGAGAGTGCAGAGAAGCCACAATCATCCTAGCCGAATCGTACTCCCTGTCAAAATATGCTGCCGTAAACACAAAGGATCACATCGCATCGCCAGTGGCATTGAAAACATGTCCTCTACACTACGTCAAGCTCTGTTACATGGCATACCAGTGGCACACAATGGCCTTTGTCCATCTTCTGCAATCCACTTTAACGAAATGTCAATTCTAGCATATTGATAAATCCAGTGCAGCAATGCTTCCTTAAAGACCTTGATTCCCTCAAATGAAACTAGCATTGCTGGTTTTGCATCTTAATTTCAACCTGTTAGACTTGACATGTTAGAAACAATGGAGATTTATCTGACCATGAAATTGAACAACACACATTCTAATATGTTAGTTGCTTCAGTAAATGATGGAAGTTAGATATAGGCTATGTGTAAATGAGTGCATTAATACATATAGATAGGCTCTTTGTATGACTGGGGAGAGAAGAAAAAAAAAAAAAAAAAACATAATAAAGATAAAACTAAAAAAAAAAAAAATGCCAGACTTGTTTCCGAACACATACAAGTACAGATATGAGGGAGAACTTGAAGAAAAGACAAACAAGTAATTAATTTATATTGCTGCTGGCTGTTAACTTGAGAGAGCACAGCTAATGTTGTCATTACGTTTTTGGTGATAATGTTATTAAGACAGAAATGAGATGTGCAACAAATGCTCACCAGCCTGGCACATGTACTCGAGTCTTCACCCGCAGGGGGTGTGTATCGATTCTATTGCAAACGGTATCATAATCAAACTTCCAGCCAAGATGAAAACATTGCAGTGTTGTGCAATGTAAGATGCTATAGATTCTTCAAACTCATATGCTAACTACTGCAAAGGTGTGTTCAGAAGCCTACAGAAGGAGTAGCTCAGCATGACGTACCGTGCCTCCTCTGTTCTGAGGAAGCGACTGACTTGACAGGAAATAAGTCCTTTAAACAGTTTAAACGTTTGTTATTGTAAGCACAAGACTTATTCCCTTAGGGGACATTCAAACATTACTTTTTCCAGCTAATGAACAATTAAACATTGGAATCTGTTTATGCAAAACCCCTATGTAAAAGTAAATAATTCCTGTTTGTATGAATTCCTTATCCTTAATTGCCTCTTCCTATCACCTTATTCTGTAATACCTGATATCAGGAAATCTGCCAGGCAGCTAGGGTGTGTTAGCAGATGGAAATATGATATTGGAGAGAAAAAAATAAAAAAATAAAAAATAAATAAATCACAAAGCACCGAGCAAATATTGGCAGAAAGTGATGAGATGCTCTGTCTTGCAGATGCAGAGAAGTTTGATTTGATTATTCTATAAACAAGTTGTTTTTAGAGAGATTGTGAGCTGATATTAACTCTAAAACACAATGAAGATTGTCATGAACACTTAGAGGTGCTCTATGTGAGTTTTTGACTGTACCGAAGCATAACAATACCATGATATGTTTTCAGATATTTATTAAACATGCTCAGTTCACATATTCGTTTCTCTGAAAACCATTGCTGCAGCCAGTTATTTTACTTTGAAATTTGCGTTCTGTGTTGGAATTTCTGTTTTTGTTTCGGTCAGTGCGAGACTGCACTTTGCCAATTTTTACGCAATAGTATTTCGACACCCTGGGTTGCCAGTTAGCAGAAAACACACGCAGCGAACTGCAGCCATGGAAGCCAGCGAACAAACTGGGTCAGAGATCGCAGACTCTACCCGACCTAAAAAGCTTCAGCATCCACCTAAAAATCTCTATGAACGAGAGCATATTAAAATGCGACATCAACTCATCAAAAATCAACTAATTATCTTACAGTGTGTAAGTCTCCTCGCCTTCCAACGTCAATTGAGCTCGCTCCTGTTGCGTGTCTTCAAACTGGCAACCCGCGAGAGTGTTGAGTCTGAGGAGGAGGGGGCGGGGCAAACAATATTTTGAATTTGGACTGCAGTACCCATTTCAACCACGAGCTGCCATTCTTACATAGAGCACCTTTAAACAATTGGATTTGTTTGAGGTGTGAACATGAATCTCATCCATGCGATTGAATTCTTCTGGAAGGAAGATGGCGAGCCACCCACCCTTGATCATTGGATTTATGGAGTCATCAGCTTCTGCAGAATCTTTCAGATTATACCACTGTGTGGTAGGCTTTCATTGGACCCTTGAGTGCACCCTTTTATTATTTTTTGAGATCTCCTCAATGCTGTTCTGTACACGGTAATTTACTGGGACTCACAACTGCACTACAACCGAATTAATGCAGGTAGTGACAACTGCATTTACAAACATTCAATGCGGTGTGTACAGGACCGAACTGAACATTGAGTTGTTAATGATGTATTTTAGCGTGCATCAGAAATGTTTCTCTTTTCTTTATGTGCGGTACAAGAAATCACAGGGGAAACAGTACAAGCCTTGACTCATTTGTGTTGCCAGATCTTGCTAGAAACAACAGCAAACAAGAATAAGCCCACGATAAACTAAATAAATCCAAGTGTTTTATGTATGTAATATTTTTTTGGTCATAAAAGCAATATCATGGTTATTACGTTGTCAGTCATCACCGTTTTGGGAGTGAGCCATGTTCCTTACACACATGGAACGATAATCTAGAGGATATAAATGGGGTTGTCACTGAAACTTTACAGTGTGGATGTGGCCAAAGTGTACACAAAAAGTACCCAGATGATTCAGCATAGCATCATCTACATGACTCTCTTCCTGTCTCTCCTTTTCACTCATCTCCCACATCACCTTTTGGTGGCATCCCCTGCCGGTCACGACAATGTGGCCGATTACACCACACAGATTGCATCGATTGTGAGGGCTAATTGAAATGCGAGTAGCCCTGGTGTGGCGTGCATCTGCTCCATTTGTTAGGCTCGCTTTGGCACGTCTCCTCTCTTCACATCTGAGGGAAAGTCGAATGTGATGCGTCTGCAACGTTTTACTCATCAGTTTCTGAAATGATGCCAACTTGTTAAGATGTGACAGTGCAGTAGCCCTTCAGAGAGTTTAGAAAAGTCTGTTGGCTCAAATTAAACAAATACGCAAATCACATCAAATTTTTAAAACTTTAAGGTCATTATTTTCTCACCCTCATGTCATTCCAAACCAATAATCTGACATTTTTGTCTATAAAACAAAATCAGAATTTCTGAAAAATCTTCACGCAGCATTTGAAGTGTGTGAAAAACAGACTGAACTGTAAGTCATTGTTCTGTGAACATCTTTCCCTTTGGCCTTCTTTTTTTGTAAAAAGGCTTGACTGTCACAGTCACCATCCTCTCATCCCTAACCCATCCTTTTTTGTTTTATGGAGACAAGAAAAATTGGCCAGATTAAAATTAAACCACAATACTGAAAGTATAAGATCATTTATACTCTTTGGTAGAACTGTGAATTGAAACATATGCACATATGATGCTGGTGGAATGCTATGCAAATATTCAATATTTTGACATTTAACAAACTGCAGTCGCTCAACGTTATTTCTTCACACGTTATGGGATGTGATTTTCTTGAAGTCACTGAATATCAAAATGTTGCAACAAAACGATCCAAAGAGTAGAACTGCAGTGTTTTCCTAGCTTTTCTGAAGCAAAGCAGGAGATTTATAGGCAGCTTTTTTGTTCAGTTTGACCTATACAGGTTCTGTGAGATTGAGGTCTGAAGGCTGGACCGGTCAGATCATTAGAGAAATATATTTAGGGGTGCTTGCTAAGACAAGAATCACTAGTACTTTTACAGAACAAATGGGTTTGTTCTAAAACCCCTGTGTGCTACTCATTTTCTATAGGCCTATATTCGATTTTTGTTGTTGTTGTTGTTGTTGTTATTTTATTTATTTATTTATTCTTAAGTGAAGAAAAAATCATGGAAACTTGGTGGTGGGCTCTTTTGAAATTAGTAACCACATAGCGTCATGGAGACAAACCTAGAACAGCCATATATAGCTTTAAAGTGGGAATGAAGCAGTCAGTTAAGTTTAGTAAATGGATTTCCACTGTAATTAAAAAATTGTATAACAAATATAATAATGTAAATTAAAAAATATATATATTTTATTGCGAGGACGCCGCCATCTTGTAGTACTACAGACGTCATGGGGTTGGTTGGCTTCGTTGGATTAATGAAGATTATTATAGTTTCGATTCTGCCCTTTGATTTTTCTGCTTAGATGCTCTGTTATCATTACTAGCAATAGATAAACTCATTATATCGTCACCAAGTAGTTGACCAATAGAGGGCTCCATTGAAAAAAAAAAAAAAAAAATAGGTGAACAAAAATAAGTCTGGACTCCAGCGGTGAAGGAAAAGTTGGTTATTGCACGCAAATGCAAAAAGATCAAGATGACGGCAGGGACGATTATGGGAATTGGTATAATGTTTGGAGATTATCCAATGTATGGAGTCCTGATTGGTGGAATCACAGTAAGAAATATTTATTTTGCGGTTTGCGTCAACTTTGACCTCTGTGTGGAATGAAAAATGGGTGTTTAATGGTTGTGTTTTTTTTTCATTTCTGACATTCATTTGACAATTTTTTGCAGGGCCAAGTGGAAATCTTGAGGCTGTGATTCTGAATATCAGGAAACAAAGCTGTACTGTTCTCCGTTGCAGCGGCAGTTTATGAAAATTGACTCTTCAGTCCTTTAGCTTTAACACTATAAAACTCGTTTTTAAATCCAGGAGCAATGCAATAGTGACCTCCCTTTTGTCCTCTGGTGCTATGTGGCTCTCCAGTTTCCATCTTTCACTTTCTGTGAAAGAAATGTATCAATAGCCAATGAGCTCGTTGCTCAACCTTCAGATACTTGGTCAGCATTTGCTCTAACAGTTTGCAGCATGCTTTCAGAAACCCTCCACAACCTGTGCTGTGACGTCAGGTTGTTAACATTTTAACATCTAAAGAACCTTTTTTTTGCATTGTAAATGTTTCATGGATGTTAAAGGTTCTTTGTGGAACAATAGATGCCAATAAAGAACCTTTGTTGGCAACTGAGTAGCAACATTTTTTTTTTTTTTTTTTTTTCTTATACAGTTGTCTTTAGGTCCTAGGTTCATTAGCTGAGCTTGTTTTTTGGGGTTTTTTTTTTAGAGTTGATAAAGGCAAATTTCTCTTCTTTTCACTGTGTTAATTCTAAGGTCAGAATTGATCAGCTTGAATGTCAGTTTTTCACAGGCTGTACTTTTCATTGCTTAACTGGCCGTATTTTGCCATTTTCTGCTTCCTTGCTTTCAGGAATAACAATCTTATGCCGGCGGAGTCAATAATTTCACTAATCTTGGACTCTCTCCTGTGAGCAGTAGTTGGTAAGACACAGTTAATTAGCCACCGTTTGATTGAACATTTTAAAACCAACAGGATTTTGGGCAGCGTTATATCAATGTTAAATACGTTTTAGGCTGAAATCCACATTATTCATTACTTTTTATCTATAATTGCTGTGTATAGTGGTGATTTTGTTAAAAGAAATTATGAGCATATAGGATCTACATAAGGTCATTTATGTTCTTTTTAAACCCAGCATGGCAAAAAAAAATCATGAATTTTTAATCTTGCTTGCAATCAATATAAAGCCCAATCTAATGTTCCCCTTCAATGAGTAACACACTTTTCATGTCATTTTCCCATGTCCTTATTTAGTGTACTGCATACACGCCATGTCTTGGTGGCCCATTTTATTTTTTGCACATGCTCCTTTCATCATCAATGCTAAGATGACATGAGAAAGAGAAATAACAATCACAACCCATTTTATTTCTGTAATGCAACATGTTGAGAAAGTAAATAGGATTCATTTTGATTTCATGTTGATTTAAACCAGGATTAATGGCTTCAGCTAACACAAACTGATAGATAAATTAGCACATTTAAACTGTTTACCCCTCATAACATAAACACATGGCAATTGTGATAACTCTTGACTCCGATAAGATGTTTGAAAATGGAGTTCTGTTATGACAACTCTTGGAGTTTTTGGCATGGTAATGGATATGACAATGTTGAACTTTGGTCTTGGTGGAATAGATCTGCTATGCTGCTCCTGCTGTTATTGCTGCTGCTGCAGAACTAGTACTTGCTACTGCCAATACAAACATGAATTACCAGCAGCAGATCTAGGTGGAGCTGGGGAAGGTGGAGGGCTTCTGAAAGCATGCTGCAAACTGTTACAGTAAATGCTGACTAAGTATCTGAAGGTTGAGCAGCGAGCTCATTGGCTATTGATACAGCAGCAACCAATCAGCTGTGCTCTATAGAGTGTGATGTGACTGCAAGTAGTTAAGGACCTATCAGCCTGCGCCATCTAGAGTTCCATGAGAGAACTTTGTATTTGTTTTCATATTTGAATGTAACTGAATGTGCATGTGATTTTTATGCTACTGAAATCTTGACAAACAGTATATTTCAAACAGTGTTTGCATTTTTTTTAAGTAATATGTAAATAATAAATATATAATAATTTAATGTTTAATAAAATAATATTTAATAATAAAAACATTAAATGATCACAACGTTATCATTGGTAGGCGGTTTGAATGTTTTGGATTATCTGTCTTATAATTCAAAATCCTGTATTATGTTACAGTTCCTTAGAGTTACACGCCAGCTGGCATAACATTTTATTCCCTTGCCAAAGAAGATGTAATTCACATATGTTGATGCACAAGTAATAATTCTGGCCCCTGTCTAAAATTGTTCAGAGATGTCCACCATAAACCTGTCAATACTAAACGGTTCCCCTGCACTCAATCTCTATACTTCCCTTAATGAACATCTCTGCTTTATCTCACGGGTGTGGAAACGGCCTTCCCATCCAGTAATTGTGGAGAAATGCGTCTATTTCAGTCCTGCTCTGCTTCCTTTAGTCTCTCATTACCTCTTATTGCCATCTATTCCACAGGTCCCTTGGTGAGAAGCCATTCTGAAAAAAATCAATGTTGTCGAAAACAAGAAGCCTGGATATTACACAAGGCTAAAGCCTATTATGTCAGTGCCGACAATAAAAGTATTTTTCAGTTCTTTCACGTGTGCATGTGTGATTTGCATACTTATTATGTTCCTGGAGATTATAGAGGAGTGCTATGCCGATGCTGAATGGTGGTGGGTCTTCTAGTCTTCTGTGTATTTCACATCTTTTGTGGAGCATTGATCTGTATTTTATTGATGACTGTCATAATCTCTGAGATTTTGCTCAATTGAACATACAGTTTTACAGTTTATTGATGGTCTTTATCAGTCCATGTACAATGCATGTTTGGATCAGAAATGCATGTGTGAGGGTATTGATATACTATTATCATTTTTGTTAATATTTTTAAATTACATTTTATTTTATATGTTCTGTTTTTTAGTATTTTTCTATTATATTTTAATACTTCTTTATGTGACTAGAGATTTTATTTATTTATATATTTTTTGTTTATAGCTTTAGTTATTTTAGTACTTCAAGTAAAACTAAATTAACTAACTTTTTTTTTTTAAATTGCCTTGGTAACTAGCGGAAATAAAGTTTTTTTTTTTATATGTATTTTATTTCAATTAACATTTACTTTATTTCAAGTGAGAACTTTTATTTTAGTTAATGATACATTTAATATCATAATAATATTTAACAGCAAAGGTAAAATAATATATATATATATATATATATATATATATATATATATATATATATATATATATTGAACAAAGTTTTATATATTTAAGTAAACTGTAACATATTATACCCAAACATTCTTCATACAGTGGACTGCCAGTAAAATTGATAAAAATAAATAAATAAATAAAAATTGTTTTGCTTAAGTGTTATCTGACATAATTAAGATTTTTTTTTTTTTTTCTGACACAGTTTAATTTTGAGATCTTGTCATATTTTATTACCATTTTTTTAAACTATAGTGAATAAACTGTATTAATGAGTGAAATGTTCAATTTTGGTTCGACTATATATTATATGTGTGTGTGTATATATATATATATATATATATATATATAGATATATATAGATATATAGATATAGATATATATATATATATATATATATATATTCTGGTTGCCTGACTGTAGGAAGAACCCCTGAGCAGATATCTTAAGGTGAAAATAACAAAATTCTAAAGCTATTGCAAGCGGTTTACCAGAGGAGCTGACAGTGAGTGGTGATTTGGCGGACTGATATGAATGACTGTAGCTGGGAAGAAACATGTCTGGTGGGGAGATGGTTCTCACAGAGAGCCGAGCTGCAGTGTGAGGGTGGCTGCATGACTGCTGCTTCCATCGGCCCCTGGGGACACATGAGAGTGAGTCATTTCTTCAGAGTAAGAGAGATCAGTTCTACTGTATTGTTGTCAGTGCTGAATTGGGTTGTTGTGGAGAGACTAGGAAGTAGCCTAAATAGGAAGCCAGGCTGTAAAAGCGTCTTGTTGGGTTTTATATCTGAGTAAAATGGTGTTTCTCCAAAAAGTTTAGCAAGAAAACTATGCTGCCTTTTAAGATACCTCATTTTGGAAAGGAAGTATTCAAAGTTGGGGCCTATAGCGGTTAGCACATTCGCATGCAGGCAATGTGAATTTCAGTTTGGCTTGCATCATTTCCTGATCCTGTTTCCCTGCTCATTCCTGCTTTATTTCTACTGTGTGTTTCACATGCATTATTTTCAGCTGCACACGGAGTTGAGAGAAGTGTATTATAAATAATTTATCACTTTTAAAAAAGATCTGGTCCAGTTTAGACCAGGTGATATTTTGATTAATCATGGGGTTGAATGATGATGATAATATTGTTTGTATATTTTAAATCAGCTTTTATTTTTTTCTCTTTTAACACTCTGAGGTCTGACGGTATCGCCGGCGATACCACCGTGTTTTTTTTCTTATCAGTGTGAAAGAGACTCAAAATACTCCGTCAATGTTGCACATACAATTAAGAGTTATACACCATTTTAATCTGTGGAATAACTTCTTTCATTTGTGTACACTCAGAGTAAAAACAGAATGTTGTGCTTTTTGTAAAATAAAGAAAACTAACATGATGCGTGATCTCTCGTCTCCCTCTGAACGAACTCCAATCTGATAGTTCTCAGAAAATGAACTGTAACTTAGTGAATACTAATGACAAAAAAATTACACTTATGTCTAAAAAAACGTTAAGATGTCAGGTTTTAAATCATGTAAGTCAAATCGAAAACAAACCTTCTTTGTTTATGTAATCTGTATGAAAAGAGAGCCATGTCAGAAATCCGTGATTCAGCTCATTATCTGCTAATGCGGCCACGCCCACGGAGCCAGCGCTATTCAGACGCTAATTCAGTCAATACATGCATTAATTATCTCAATCGTGTATTTATTGTCTTGAAAAGTGTTTATCTGGATGTAAAAGTCATGCCCTGCGTTCCAATGTCCATACTATCCATCCTAAATAGTATGTGAGATTAAAATAAGTGTGTCCCAAAGCATAGTATGTTGAAAAGAGTATGCCAAAAGTCCCCGGATGGTCTACTATTTCCGGTAGATTTTCGAAGTGTGGATCCGTGCACACTATAGAGGCTAATATTGCCCACAACCCATTGCGCATTGGACGAGGATTCAGTTCAGAACTACAAACACGAGTAAAAAGTGTTAAAAACTACAAAACATGGCGGATATACGCGATTGACGCTGAGAGATTTGAGTGACTAATAATCAGTTTAACCTGATAGAAAATATATATTTAATGTTACCCGTGTTATTTTTCATCTGCAAATACCAATGTGGACTTTTATAAAGATCCGAATGGCCATTAACTTTTAAATGCATCATTATGCATTAATAAGAGGAGAGTTCTCCACATGAAAGACCCGCAACTGCAGATCAACGTGCTGCATTTCTCTCCGATACGGTAGGAAATTAACTAAATGAAATGTGGAGGATGTAAGATGATTGACAGGCCAGTTTACGGTGACTGGATGCGACAGAGAGAAAAGACGCTATTGTATGACGTGTTAGTATGTCCCAAAGCTTGTCTACTCTTTTACTACACACTCAAAAGTAAGTACTTTTTGTTCACAGAAAGAGTATATACTTTTAGGGTGTAGTATAAGTAGGCGAATTGGAACGCAGCAATGGTTAGCGATCTCTAGAAGACATGCAGTTACTTCCTGTTTACTTGTCTTCTACAGATGAAGTTTAGATGAGTTTTTGTTTCTTTAGCGCCCTCCGGCTGCTGTATGTATTGGAAACTCCATTCATGGAATAGCCTCTTCTTCTTTTAGATGAATTTGTGGACTAAAATGCACAGAGAGCACCCTCCGACTTCAAGGATGAATTGAAAACACCAGTGCTCATAGTAATGACAATGAATATTAAGTTAATATAACTCCTCTGTATAGAAAATTGACATAAGCATATGAGAATCCAATATTTCTCCAAATGTGCATGCTTTTAAACTAAAAGTCTATATTCAGACTCTTTGCATCACAGAAATACATTATATTTTAAAGTATAATATAAAACCATTACTTTATATTGTAATAATATTTTTCTGTATGTTTCATATATCATAATGAGCTTGAGACATCACAGAAGGTTTTTTTTTCACAGCCTACCTGACTGAAATGCCTCATTAATATGCAAGTCATTTCAGCTCATTACTATCCAATTCTTTTGTCTTCTCAGGTGAGAATGGCCCATTTTCAGTGGTGATTTTAATTTTAGTTTGATTTTTTAGTAATTTTGTTATGTGCTTTTTTTTTTTTTTAATACTACTATTTAGATTTAGTTTTTATTTTTCAGTTATTTTGGTGGTTCAGCTTAAACTGTTATTATTAGATTTTAGATGTATTAATATTATTATTACTATATTTATTAGAATTTATTTATTTATTTTCATTTATTACAATTTTAGATTTTTTTAAAGTTTTTCCACTAATATTTCTATTTTATTTTATTTCAGATTTATTTCAATTAACAAAGTTTAATAGTTTTATTCTGCATTAATGCCATGTCGTAATTACCGTAATTATCGAGGTGACAACATGTGACGTTCTTTTCTGAGCTGTTCACATCATGACACTGGGAATTATGCATTTCTATGGCAACAGTATCAATGCCTAGATGAATCTGCAGTGGTCTGATGGTCGGCGCGCTCATAATTTTTTATAAATACGAGTTCAAGGACATGAATGCTTTTTACAAGTTGAAATCCCATATATTACAACATGGAGTGAACGCATCTTTAGTTTTAGTTAAAGGTGCTGTATGTTGTTTTTTTTGTTGTTGTTGTTTTTGTTTATTATTATTATTATTATTATTATTATTATTTCTTTATTTATTTTTGGACTGTACTAAAGCATAACAATACCAGGTAACACTTTAGGATAGGGAACACATATAAACTTTTCCCTCAGTAAACTCCTAATTTACTGTTTATGAACTGTTAGTAAGTTAGTTGTTAAGTTTAGGTATTGGGTATGATTAAGAATGTAGAATAAGGAATAAGAATAATGCAGAATAAGACATTAATATGTGCTTAATAAGTATTAATAAACAGCCAATATTCTTGTAATATGCATGCTAATAAAAGACCCTAAAATAAACTGTTACCAAATACCATAATATGTTTGCAGATATTTAAGAAACATGCTTGTTTCTCTAAAAAAACAATGCTTACAGCCATGTTATTTTACTTTGAAACGTATATACTTCGGAATGTCTTTTTTTGTTGTTGTTTTTTTTGGTCATTCCACCCCCTGCCAATTTACCCAATAGTATTTCAACACCCCGGGTTGCCAGTTGGCATAAAACACAGCGTATTGCAGCCATGGAAGCCAGCAATAAAACTGGGTCAGAGATCACTGATTCTCCCCGACCTAAAAATCCCTGGCATCCATCTCAACAAACAGGCCTCTATTTTAATGTTCTAAGTGCATGGTCTAAAGTTCACAGAGCAAGTGCACTTGGGGCATGTTCAAATCCAATTTTGCTAGTTTAACGACGGGAAAAATGGTCGCCATGCCCAGCGCATGGTCTAAAAGGGTTGTCCCTATTCTCTTACTGAGTAATGTTTGTGGTTTAGGCGTAATGTGCAATAGACCAATCAGAGTCTCATCTCCCATTCCCTTTAAAAGCCAGTTGCGCTCGTGCCATTGCACTTTGGCTATTTACATGGCGAAATTTGCAAGCAGAAAAACTGAATGCTTCTCTAGCAAGGATCTACTTGTGCGCGAGGTTAAAGCGCAGACCATCTACGGGACAAGCCGGATTCCACCAAAGCATTTTTATCTTCATGCACACAATAATAATTTTTTACATTGTAATCCTTTTATTTGTAATATTTGGCATGTTTATGTGCTGCTGCGCGTAACAAGCAGAATATATGCGTGTTGTGCACCCGCATATAGGTGCATATTACTAACGCGCTCTTTAAATAACAAAAAAAAAAAAAAAATATTGCGACTGGTCTAAAGTCAATGGTGCAGTCGTTTTTAGTTGCCTCAAAATAGCAATGCGCCAACAATGCACCTGAACACACATTGTTTTCAGACCAGCACGCCCATGAGCGCACAAATGGGTGCAAATGCATTTGCTATTTCAACAACGTGGTGCAGGACGTGAAAATGATAGCTGTCTAGAGTGCCTTAGTCACATGACATAAACAGCTCAGCTTATTGGCTAAATAAAGTCTGGAAGCGTAACTGAACAGACTTAACAGTTTGCAGGTTTCGAATCACCTGCGAGGTCTCACAGGGGCCGAGCAAGTGCTGTTGCATCGAGAGGTAATGCAAATGGTATCCAGGTGTTATAAAGACCTACTCGATCTGGATTGCTTGGAAATTACAGGCAGGTATGTTTGATTAGAGTTAGAAGTCTGCAGGAGAACGATCCTCAAGGAGCTGCATAGCCCTGCACCAAATCAACTCTAAATGTGTCATCATGAATGCAGCTACCGATGTAGACAACAAGGGCACTCACAAGAGTTTGGAACAAAGCCACTGTGTTCTGAAATATTATTTCTCAGAACAAAATGCGTCATTAAATATTTACTGTATATCACACACATCATTTAGCATGTCATCGTAGTGCTAATAACTGTTTTATTTATATTTTTAAAGCACATGCAGTGTATCAGGGTCTCTTTAACCAAAGCACATTGCAATAAGTCCCTGAAATATGAATAATAACACCTCCCCCTCAGTGTCTATGAGGGTTACAACCCCGCTCATCATCACTGAGGCAATGCCGTCTATTGTAAATGAAATCACAATAACTCCTGAGAATATTAAAAATTGTATTTATAATAGACTATACCAAACATCTCTATCACACTGTCAAAAGATGCAATGGTTCAATACATATGTAATATGAAAGAATCTGTATGCCCAGATTACATCAGTGTGTCCAGCACAAGTATCTTAAGATTACACATTGACTAAAATCCCCAGATGGACACTTGCATTAAAAGAACATGATGCAACTGAAATGTAACAAATATCACATTTGTTTTGCTCTCTGCACATCGCTCTTGATGTTTAATTTTAAAGAATGATGTGAGTGAGTTCTGTTTAAATCACTTTCTTTTTCACATTCTATAATTAAAAAAAAGTATTGTATTTGTTGAAAAAGTGAAAATGTGTTTGGGTTTTTGTATGCATTACATAATAGTACAACATGATTTAAACATTTTGAAATTCTGAATACCAACTTGCAATTTGCTTTCCTTTCAAATGACCATTAAACTAGAATTACCTGCTATAGACTTCCAGTGCTTATTTAGAGTGAGAACAATTCACCAGCGGTCACTGACTTTTCTTCCTTTTTTTTTTTTTTTTCTTCCCTGCTGGTTGCTTAGCAACCTCCTGGATCTGTTTCAAGAGCCACAAATGCCGGGGGTCACGTGTGCGTGTCTGCAGCAGAATGAATCAGTCATTGATGGGACAGTAACTTACTTAAATGTTATAATACGGTTTAGTGGAATACACAGTTTTAAGTTTACTTTGTTTTAATCAGCACATCTTTAATGGTCCTATTACTTTTCTAAAGGAACAGGCTTACATTTTGTTTAGGCAGACAAAAAAAGCCTTTCATTGATGGAGTGCTTAGACTCTCAGCCTCTCGAAGCACCATCCATATCTCAGCACTGGAATATCATACAGACATGTGGGCTCTTTTGACTTGGTGCAGTGTATAGAGGCAACTTCAGGCTAGCTTCACTCACAAATAATACAGAAAGAAAGAAAGAAAGAAAGAAAGAAAGAAAGAAAGAAAGAAAGAAAGAAAGAAAGAAAGAAAGAAAGAAAGAAAGAAAGAAAGAAAGAAAGAAAGAAAGAAAGAAAACAAAAAAAAGAAGAAGAAAATAGAAAAAAATAGTTTATGATCATTTTGTTCATTTCTATCTAAGAATATCTAGGTGTAAATGTACAGTCAGCAGAAACTTCCTATCTTAATAATTGACTTACGCTTTGAATAATGTTTTATCAAAGTCAAAGTCAAAGTACCTTTAGTGTCCCACAAGGGGAAATTGGATTTGCAGCAATGCTCCACATAAAACACATAACATACAACAACACTCACCAACAGAGACCAACCAGCAGAGAAGGAATTCACAGTAACGCCCAATGTACTTAATGTACAAATGTACTTAATGTATGTCTATATGAATTATGGATCCACTAAAGGGACCTTTGCAAATATATATATATATATATATATATATATATATATATATATATATATATATATATATATATAAACAGACTTTTGCATGCTCACGCATTCCAGTTTATGTACTATAACCTAGTTCCTTTGTGCATCACTTGCATCTTATGATGAAGAAAATGAGAGCATGGATGTGCATGAATTAAAATAAATTTTAGTCTTTTTTTTTAGGGTGGTAACTCTAATATTGTCACGATTCCCCAATGATTTATGTGTTTTAGTCTCCTCACGTCAGGGCTGTCATGCCAGAGTCTCTGCACGTCATGACCAACACACCTCAACGGCTGCATCCCAAATCACATACTTTATGAGGTGAAAAACAGTATGTGCACAGCAAAATCTCCAGAGTTAAATCAACTCTGCTCAGAGTACATATGGTCCCTCTCTAAATAGTGTTAAAGTAACACTAAAGCAGAGTTAAAGTTAATGTTAAAGTTAATTAAGCAATTAATTAAGTGATGATTGTGCATTAGTGATGAACACCTGCTGTTAACAAGTAGAATCACTGAAGAAAAGTGAAACACAAGAACTACAACTGACTTCAGTCACAGCCTTATTAATTACTTAATTATCTCATTAACTTTAAATCTGCTTCAGTCTTACTTTAACACTATTTAGAGAGGGACCATATGTACTCTGAGCAGAGCTGATTTAACTCTGAGGATTTTACTGTGTGACAAAAGAAGTATGTCCAAATTCACAGAACTTCAAAATCATCTGATATCATTGTTTTACCTTTTTTTTTTTTTGTAAAGGTCGTTTGGCTTATAATCTTTGCACATTCCCTTTGTAGACACTGGATTGGTGAACTAATACTTTAAAGGGTGGGTTGTGTTGCGATTTCCCAGTTTCTTTCGATATTCTTTTGTTTTGTGTCTGTTTTTCAGTTCATGTGCTTTTCTTCCTGTTTGCCTTTGTTTCCGTAGTCACTCTTGTTCATCACCATAACAGATTACCCACACCTGTGCCCTGTTATACTCTTGTTAGCCTATGCTTATATACCCCATTTTTCAGTCTGCGTTTGTTGGTTGTTGTCTTTTCATGTGTTATTGTAAAGCCGTCGTGTATGATGTTCTCCAGTTGGATTATTCATCTTCCTGATCAAATGAATGTCTCATGTTTGGATTATTGTTCCATTCTTTCTTGTTCAGTTTATTTTTGATTCTGTGTTTATTTAATAAACACTGCTTGCATCCTTGCTTCTCTTCGTCCCTGCTACACCTGTGAAAAATATCAAGGCTTTATGTCCGCATCTTCTGTGGCGGCAGAGAAAAGTTTCTCATGTGCACGTCAATGTTTCTTGAAAAGTTTCTCACACACACCCGAAAGTCTGTTTTTTTTTTTTTTTTGGTTTTTTTGTTGTTGTTGTTGTTTTTTAAATAAAGTTTGACAAATTTGTTATTTTTCCCAGCTCTTGCTTCCTACATGTGATTCCACGATAAGCACAATTTCAAAGACAATGTCGACTGACAAATATAGTGCAACATCAAGTTCATAAAATATAAACATACTTTATCTTTTGCATTTTGTTGGCCGTTATTGAAGCAAAAATGAGCATTCTGTGTTCTTGTTAAGTATTGTTGTGTACATGTGATGGCATAATTGTTGTTAAATGTTACATTTTTTTTTTATTACTTTCTAAGCTTTTGGTCAGAAAAAAATTCAATTACCGTAAGCATTTAATTATTAAAAAACATAATTATTAACTATATAGAAAATAATTGGCCTACCAACAAGATTTAAAAAACACTTCAACAGTAGTATGATAATTTATTTCAGTTTTAGTTAAGTTGTATTTATTTAGTTGGAAACACTTTACAGTTAACTACATTAGTTAACATGAACTAATAATGAACAGCACGTGTACAGCATGTATTAATCTTTGTTAATGTTATTCAACATTTATTAATACATTATTAAAATCTTGTTAACATTAATGCACTGAGAACTAACATGAACAAACAATGAACAACTGTATTTTCATTAACTAACATTAACAAAGATTAGCAAATTCAGTTACAAATGTATTGCTCATGGTTTGTTCATGTTAGTTAATACATTAATGTTTAACTAATTAACCTTATGCGTTACCATTTAGTTTTCTTTCATTTTTCAATTTTATTTTTAATTGACAAAAAAAAAATTCTATGGACTATTTATTTATTTGCTATAATACAAGTACATTTAAATGAATGTAAACAAACCAGTATCCAACTAGTAATCTTCATACTTCAGCCAAGCTTTTTTTTTTTTTTTCCTGCAAATGCTGTAAACACAACAGTCAATGAGCAATGCTAGTAATTTTAGTAATTTAGCAATCATCTTTGTGGAAAAGAGGTTGTTTGCTCCATTGAAATCACACAAGATTTTAAAAAAGAAGAAGAAGAAGAAGAAGAAGAAAAATCCTACTGAAGTGGCATTACAGTGAAATATTTACATATCGAATCACAATATAGAGAGAATCTGAAAGCATATAGCTGAACTCTGTTTTACCTGACAGTGATGTGCTTCTCATACAATCAGGACTTTCAAAACACTGTACCTTTAATCAAGACTTTGAGCTCTTTGTATTTACATACAGTCAGAACTTGAAATGTATCCCAGGAGGCCCTTGTTGTCTGCCTGTCAACTTAAAACTGGCCTGCCAACTTCAAAAATGTCACTGTATTGCGTTTAGACGGCCTATGAATCTTTACAGCATGGCATACTGGGTAAAAATAAATCTTCCAGAAATTATGCATAAGCATTGATGTCCAGGAAGACACTTTGCGAGGTAGATGAATGAAGCCATTTCTAATTACGGAAACAAATGGTGACCTGAAACATTGATGTTAGTCTTTAGATATCTTTATTAAACTCGTCAAAGTCAAAATAACAATATTATTCTCCTCTTCCAAATGAATCCAAGCAATCCACAAAGAAAAACATACCATCTGATTAATCAGTTAGTCTTTTTTGATGCATCTACTTTCAGCATTTCTCTAATAACTTCAAGGACCTTTGACTGCTGATCCTTCTTATATGAATAATTCTGGATGACAGCGGATCCTCCTGCATGGAAGGAAGTGGAGGCTGTTTTTTTTTTTTGCAGGAGCGGTGATCTATGCTAGTGCCCTGACAGGCCGGGTAATTACCTTTGTCTTCCATTGTCCAAGATTGTTGCTGTCATCCGTCTCCATTATGGTCAGGGTGTTGTGGTGGCCCTCCTCTTTGTTTAACAAATGAAATGCTTTTCCACCTGAATGGTCAAGATGAAAGAGCAGATGCCTCAAGATGATAGAAAGGTTGCGGAAAAGACAGAGAAGATGATGTAGATGAAAAGAGCTCTGGTTTGGGAAAAAAATAAATAAATAAAGAGGTGACCCTAGCTTACCCTTGATTTTTGATGTGTTTAGCTATTATGAACATTTCAGCTGTAGAAGAGCTGGGCTTGCACTTTTTAACATTTTATAGTGTTCTAGACAGTAAAATATGCTGAAAGACCCATTAAATTGCTTGACAAACACAGTTTTCTTCCATGTGTTGACGCATTTCCTATTGAAGCAGGAAGTTGGGGTGTTACAGTACCTTTTAATTTACATCACAGTAGTCTACTTGTCAGTCAGAGGTGGGTGTTATGAGGGGGAGTGGCATTCTCAATCTAGAGAGCATTTGATTGGACTGTGTATTCTGACACCTTTCTATCAGAACCAGTAGAATTTGAGCTACAGTACACTATAAAACCGAACAGTGAAATAAATTAAATGAAATTAGTTCGATTCACTCAAATAATAATGAAAGTTCATTGTACTTAATAGAAAAAAGTTGCGTGAACTCAAAAGTTGATTGTAGTAAGCTGAACTTGATATGATTGAATCACGGCAGATTTCTAATTCCCAGCATGCTTTGCGTCGGACTGTATGAGGAAAATAAATGTTGAAATTAAGTGCTATTTAGTGTGTTTTTGCACAAGATTAACATAGGAAGACATAATTTAGTGTTTAATGTTGTGTTATGTTGTGATTTCAGCTTGTCTGTTGGATCGGACCACACGGGCCAGCCTTTGCTCCCCATGTGCAGACAGGGAACACCACGTTGTATTTATATATATAAAATAGAAGAAAAATATGTACAACATTTAGAATTTTAATATAATATAAAGCATTTGTTAATATTTATGTTAAAGGTTACTAAATCCATCCATCCATCGTTAATTTTTCATAGTTGAAATTATCATTTGAATGCTTTTATGAGCTAAAATTTACATTCCATATGAGGTCTTTCCTCACAAAATGATGCACTCTAATATTTAAGCATGCACAAAAGCCATAAGAAAAAATCCACATGATACCTAACATTTAAACAAACTTTTGACATTTGATATTATAGCTATTAGTGTGTCACAGAGACACAACCTCCCACCCGGGAGCCAGATGCGGAGGTATTTTTATACCCCGTCGATGTGAGAGGGAATGGTTCTGTATGTAAGGAGGCTGGGGGTGGGTTGGAGTGAATTCACATGTTGCATAGCAACAGAGAGGGCATTGTGACAATTATGATTCATAATGTTGGCATTGTTTTTTTTCTCCTTGGCAGCACCACATCAAACCCTCCCAGAAATCAACCAAACAATGTTAATTAGCAGATTAAAGAGCCATGGCAAACAATGCCTTCTGTTTGATTTCTTCTCCACTCACACAATAGAAGAGCTTTTCATTGAAGAGATTTCACGATGAAGTACAAACTGCTGTCACCTGGGGAGATGTTTGACATTTGCTGCTTAAAAATCAAGTTTTGGAAGACAAAATGCTCTGTTTTGAAATTATATGCCAAGAACACCTAGTAAAGTTTTAAAACGTGGAGGAAAGAAACACTTACACTGTAAAAAATTCACTGTGAAATTTACAGTAACTTACTGGCAACAATTGAGTATTTACATCATATTCCGGTAATGAATTCTGAACAACAATAATCTGGAGCCGTCCATGTGAAAGGGGTACAAAGAAAGATATGATAAAAAAAGGGAAAATTACAGTAGTTTACTTTACTATTTCCAGTACTATAGTGGCTAAATTGTGATTTTTTTTTACAGTAATGCTTTGACTACTGTGATTTCAACTGTAATTCTTGGACTACTGTGATTTTTACAGTCTTACTGTAAACTTTACAATATTCTACTGTAAAAATCTTATACAGTAATGTTACTGTGAAATCGACAGTAAATAACTGTAGATTTCACAGCCATTTTTTACAGTGTACATAGGTGTTCTTGGTTTGGATTTGTCATAAAGGAGAATAAAAAGGAGGTCATTATGACCCTAGTCGCTTCATTTACTCATCCTGTTCAAAACCTGTATGACTTTCTTTCTGTTAACAAATGCCCCAGTGTTTGTTTTCCCTCTGTACAATAAAAGTCAATGAGATCCAGTGTTGTTTGGATCCCCAATGTTTGGAATGACATTATGGGTGAGTAAATGATGACTGATTATTCATTTTAGGGCAAACTGCCTCTGAATAAAGTGCATGCAGCAGTCATATGCCAGCTACTCAGTCCATGCACCAGCCTTTATGCTCTAATCTCTACTTTCCCCAAATGGTGTTTTTAAAGCCTCGTTCACATGCTGATGCAGCTGCCAGTAATTGGTATCACTAATTACAAAGGCAGGGTCATTAGTGCATGAGGCTGGGTGTGTCCAGGCCAATTACGGACTGATCAACTCCTTCATTGCCCACAGGAAGCACCCACTGACCTGCCCAAGGGGTCAAGATTGAGTGGCTAAAGTCACCATGAAATCAAAATTGACTTTTTATTGATTTATGGAATATTGCAGTGTCAATTATTTATCTGTGCACATTTTTTTTTCTTTTTTTTTTTTATATAAGTTCATGTGTCCTCGTAATCTGTAATCAAATTACCTTCCCCTCCCTCTTGCAGCGAAATCTCTTCTCTTTTCTGATTACGTGTTTACTGCCACGAGGGCGGGACAACCTGTCATTCACTTGAGATCGACCAATAGCCAAATACAACCATCCAATCAACTCCCCATGTTCTGGAAACCATTTCACTTGGATATTATTTTATTTTTTAAAACAGTGGTTCTCAAACCTGTCCTCAAGTACCACCAGCCCTTCACATTTGGTATGTCTTCCTCTTCTAGCATACCTGATTCAACTCATGAGCTTATTTGTAGAGACTCCAAGACCTGAAATGGGGCTGTCAGATATAGGGAGACATACAAAATGTGTAGGGCTGGAGGTACTCCAGGACAGGTTTCAGAACCACTGTTTTAAAAGGTTAGTTCACCCAAAAATGAAAATTCTGTCATTAATTATTCACCCTCGTGTCATTCCACATCTGTAAGACCTTCGTTCATCTTCGGAACACAAATTAAGATATTTTTAATGAAATCCAAGAGCTTTCTGTCCCTCCATAGAGATCCAACGCAATTATCACTTTCAAGGTTCAGAAAGGTAATAAAGACATCATTAAAGTAAAAAACATCAATTTTACAAAATAAAATGTATTTATTTACAAAATAATAAAGCATGTTCACAGAACAATGTCAGCTCTTTTGTGAACACAAAACACATGCGTTGTGGATCAATATTTTCATAATAAAGTGTAAATTATGCTTTTTTGTGCAAAACAAAGAACGTATTGTGAGTATTTTAATGAGTATTTTAATGATACTCATGTCGTGAGTATTTTAATGATGTCTTTCCAACCTTTCTGGACATTGAAAATGGTAGTTGGATCTCTATGAAGTGATAGAAATCTCTTACTGTGTGTTCACACCGCCGGCGGCGAGAGCGTCAAAGTGACGCTAGTCATTCATTTTCAATGAGAACCGGCGGCGAGCTCCGGCGAGAGCGGCGCGGCGCGTCTTGGACGGTGAGAGCGGCGAGTTGAAATCAGGTTAACTTTATGGTAATGAGCTATGACGCGGTTCGGCGGCAACCAATTAGAATGTAGAGGTCCTCGCTTGAGAGGCTTCCGATTGGTTGACGCGACTTGTCACTTACTTTGGCTCTGCTTTGACCCTCCCGTCGGCGGCGGTTTGAACGAACGGTACAGCGTTGTTGGCAGGGCGGCCAAGGCGAATGTTGACGCTCTCGCCGCTGGCGGTGTGAACGCATGGTTAGATTTAATTAAAAATATCTTCATTTTTGTTCTGAAGATCAGCGAAGGTCCGGGGCATGAGGGTGAGTAATTAATGACAGAATTTTCATTTTTTGGGTGAACTAACCCTAACACGGAAATAAACTTTTTCCTGTCCATGTGCCAGACTTCAGATTCATTAGATACAGGAAAATAATGAGAAGAATATTAAAGGGGTGGTTCATTGCTATTTAACTTTTTTAACTTTAGTTAGTGTGTAATGTTGCTGCTTGAGCTTAAACAGTATCTGCAAAGTTGCAGCGCTGAAAGTTCAATGCAAACATTTACAAGTGACAGCATATCTAAACACTTTGACACAAATACAAATGTAAATACTTACCATTCAGAAATGTTCTTTGAAAACCGTGCTTGCAGAGGTTCTGCTTGACCCTCTTCATCATTACTGATATCTGATTCTGATTCGGGCTCAATTTGATATGGCAATATAGACACCATTATTTACATTTCCATGAAGCGTTTCCGTACGCTTCAGTGAATCACAATACTGAGCCCACTGTGTATTTCGGAGGGAGTGGTATCATAGAATTAGGAAGCCAAACCAGCAGTTCAAATGACAATGGAAACAGCTAGTAGAATAAAGGTAAAATATATGAAAAATACAGCATTTTTGTTGATGTTGTTGTTGTTGTTGTTGTTAAACTGCGCCCCATAAACACAATCAAGCCTAGAAAAAAACTGTGAACCACCTCTTTAAAATGCAGTAAATGGTGAAAATGTTAGCACTCCAAACCAGTTAAAATAATATAGTTAGAAATACCCGTTTGCAATATCAAGCAGCGTAATGAGTTGTTTTGTACAGCTAAAAATAACTGAAAGTGAATGACACTGGAAGTCAGACACATTCAATTTACTCTTACTTGAAAAAATAAGGTAGATATGTCACAGTAGGGAAGAAAAGATTATTGACTTTTACTTCAGGATATTGCCCTGCTGGTAGGTGTTGTAACTACACCATTAAGTGGGCAAAACCTCAAGCTCATGGTAAATCTGTACTGAAAGGTTTATGTTAAAAATCTGAATGAATGAATGTGATTTTAGGATCCCTACTGTTACAGTTTATTAAAATTGTATTAATTACCCTCATAATTTTACAAAATTTTGAGATCTCTGTAAAATCACGAATGATTTAAGATGCTATTATGCTATTATTCAGGAAAAAAACAATACAATTTAACAACATTTACAACTAATGTGGACTGTGTTTGTAATATTTAGTCAATTGCATCAACACTGTATTGCACAAATTACATATGTATGTCAACAGATAATTTTAACAGTGTTACAGTGATAATATTTACAAGCAAATCAATTGGAGTCATTTTAGCTGTACTGGAATAGGTCCATTCACCAATATAGTATAGTATAGTATAGTATAGTATAGTATAGTATAGTATAGTATAGTATAGTATAGTATAGTATAGTATAGTATAGTATAGTATAGTGTCTGATAAGCAGCTATTTGCATGACATATTCATAGCAGGATCAGCCTGACATGTTAGTTTTAAATGTTGGTTTATCAAGTATAGTCAATTTACAAACAAAGCCAACACTATCTCATGACCAATTCTTACGTATTTTACGAGGTGGCTAAATGGTACGAATTCATACGACCTCACTTGTGCCAATTTATAAGACATGTCTAAATGATGAATCATCCCAGTGATGGGTAGGTTTAAAGGCAGGGTTAGGTGTAGGTCATTCGTACGAATTCATACGAATTTGGAAACTCATAAAATACGTACGATTAAGCAAAAAAAAAAATTACAAATTTGTACGAGTGAGGTCATACAAATTAGCCACCTCGGAATTGCCGTGATAAGACAAAGCTTAAACTTATCCTTTACTTTTTCTAAAACTTTTCCATTTCTTTAGGTTAAATAATTCCAATCACATCTCCTACATCACATGGCTCATTAAAAACCTGACTCTACTCTTTCAAAGGCTGCTAAATATATATATGGAGGAATCCTTTCTACGATATGTTCCAGCCAACTTTTTCCAGTCTGAACTATAGAGAGAGCTTAAAACCCAGTGCTCGTGGCTCTTGCTAATTTAATCAGCTTGCTAATGATTGTCATGAGGAGGATGGATCTGCTCATCTGCTTTTAAGCTTCTCTTAAATACCTATAGTCATATTATAGTAAAAGACAGAGGCTCTGAGTGCATGACTTCAAGCTAATTTCTCCCCAGCTCACAAAAGAGTCCATGGAAAGGGTGCAAAATAGGGTTTGAAACTCAAATTCAGTGAATTCATATTCAAAATGAAGAGTTTCTTTATCAACAAAGGGTCAGTTTTAGGGAGTTTAACAGTATCACAGTTTCCACAAAAATAAAAAGCAGCACAACAGTTTTCAACTTTGTTAATAATCAGAAATGTTTATTGAGCAGCAAATCATCATGTTAGAATGATTTCTGAAGAATCATGTGACACTGAAAACTGGAGAATTTATGCATTTTAAAATTGCATTTTAAAATATATTACAATAGAAAACAGTTGTTTTAAATTGGAATAATATTTCACTTTTAATGTCTTATTGATCAAATAAATGCAGCCTTAGTGAGCATTTAAAATTTTAATGACCCCAAACCTTTGAACAGTAGTATCTATCTAATAGTTTTACTCTCTGAGATTTGCTTTAAAAAAGTAATGGGGCATCAATTTGAATTTTATATTCATAATGCAAAAGAAGCAGCAGGCAGTGCACTCAGCGGGAATCTCCTAATTTAACAAAAAAGAGATTTTAACACACACACCTACACACACACACACACACCTACACAAACACACACACACACACACACAAGAAGTAGAAAAGAAGGCTGACCTTGAGAGAGAGAGAGAGAGAGAGAGAGAGAGAGAGAGAGAGAAAAACTTTCCCAATGACCATCAGTATTAATGATGTGGCCCAAAAGGGTATAAAATCTTGGCTAATAAATACAAATTTGTAAGAACAAACCCCAGAAGTAGAGATCCATGAGCAATCACCGTTGAGCCCTTGAGCGAAACACTTAACCTCGGGATACTCCGAAGGGATCGTCTCTGTAATAAGTGCACTGTGAGTCACGCTGGTTAAAATAATTAGACTAAATAACTACTGACTAAAAACTACAGCTTCTCTAGCTATAACTATAGACCGTTTTGTAAGCTGACATGCTGCCATCGTCACTCCTGTTTAGCTCTTGCTTTCTTCGGATGTGTGTGGGCAAATTGAGATGAAAGAAAAATTACTGCCCACCTGAAAATTATTTCCATTAAATTGCCCATAGGGGAGGGCAAAATGGAGGAGTAATGATGGGGACATTACAGTTCGTCTCAATCAGAATACAGTGCAACAGGGAACAGCAAGGCAGTATAAATGAGCAGAGCAGCACAGCAACAATGTTAGCCCAAAAAAATCCCATGAGCCTCATCGATTGGACTGGAGAAGGAAAGCTCTTTGAACTGAACCAAAATCACAAATTACACTTACCGGAAAAGACCAGAGACCTATAATAAGACTACACCCCACCAGTCCCATTCCGGTCCAGTGGTGACACCTCAAAATGTCAATGCAGGTCGGGAAAGTTTGAAAATGAGAAAAAAGCTGGAGAGAAGGTGATATGACCTGAGTGTTGCTGCAGGCGGGGTGTTTGTGTGTGTGCTTCAGAGTAAAGGTGGGCTAGTAGCTGAGTGAGTGACCCGCTGGTCAAATACTGGACATTGATGAAGGGTCTTGATGTAGAAGGGCAGTAATCAGATCCCTGAGGCATTTATTTGCGCGCACGCGTGTGTGTGTGTGTGTGTACCCACCCATAACAGCAGTGGAGCAGGTGAATTTATGCCCTTTGAGTGGTGGACATGGTAAGATGCATATGGTGGCGTCTGGGCACGTGTCTCTCGCCGGATGTTGCCCTGAGGCCTTCCAAGGGTCATCCAGTAGTGCATGCAATCAAGCAAATAAAACTTAATATTAAATATAATTTATTTAATTTAAAATTAATTGTTTTATATACAGAATCTTACTGTGTGCAGAATATTCAAAATGAAAATGGATATATATCATATAGTATGTAAACACAGCTGGTTATGTCAGATAGTATATATGATTGGCATATTCATGGTGGTTTCAATCAATCAATCAATCAATCAATCAATCAATCAATCAATCAATCAATCAATCAATCAATCAATCAATCAATCAATCAATCAATCAATCAATCAAATGGCCCTTGCTCTATCATTGATCATATTTAGGGGTCATTTTTTTTAAATATTTATTTTATGTGTGTGCATGCGTGCGTGTGCGCACACGTTTTTGTGACATATCAGGATACAAATTTGTATAATGACATGAGTATGACATAATTATTACAAGGAGAGGGTGACTTAGCCCATGACCCCATTTTTTCAAAAGGCTTATAAATCATACAGAATGAGTTTTTGTGAGAAAGTAAAAGTGTGCACAGTTTCCTGTGATGGTTAGGTTTAGGGGTATGGGTAGGGCGGTAGAAAACATGGTTTGTACAGTATAAAAACCATTACGCCTATAGAATGTTTCCACAATTGACAAAAGCAGACGTGTGTGTGTCTGTGTGTCTGTGTTACATAGTACGTGTGTACATAATCCACCAGGCCGATGTGTGGTGCAGAATGATCAAATAAATAATTTTAATAAACAGGAAACATAAAGCACTACACACAGGAATATAACATTAACACGGGACACAGAACTGAGGAAAACCAAGGGATTAAAGGGATATTTTGTCATCATTTACTCACCCTCATATTGTTCCAAACTAACTTTCGTTCATCTTCAGAACATTAGGACATAGAACATTCATTAAAGATTTTTTTTTTGTTTTTTTTGTTTTTTTTATGAAATCTGAGAGATTTCTTTCCCTCCATTGACAGCTATGCAACTGCAACTTTGACACTTCAAAAAGTTCATAAAGAGATTGTAAGACTAATGCATATGAATTGAGCGGTTTAGTCTGAATTTTCAGAAGAGACTTGATCACATTGATCAGCAAACATAAACTGGAGCTCAACGGAACCTGCTTGACACGTGAGAACAGACCTCACTGGTTCTTGAGGAAGCTCAGACGTGCTGCATAACATGAGAATGAACCTCATTTGTTCTTGCACATCAAGTCAACATGCTTGATCTTCCATTTACAATAACTGATGTGCGCGTTGATCAATGTTTATATGTGAATAATAGACTAAATTAAATCTATTCATCATATAAAGCAATTCAGAAATTTTTACTAAACCATTAAATTCATATGGATTAGTTTTATGATCTCTTTATAAACTTTTTGAAGTGATGAAGTGGTAGTGCATTGCTGTCAATGGAGGGACAGAAATTTCTCGGATTTCATCAGAAATATCTTCATGCGTGTTTGAAGATGAACAATAGTCTTAAGGGTTTGGAACAACATGAGGGTGAGTAATTGAATGAGCACTGATGCTCCAGAAGGAAACACAATGCATTAAGAGACGGGGGTGAAAACTTTTGAACAGGATGAAGATGTCCAAATTTTATTGAAATATCATTGTTTTTCATTTAGTACTGCCCTCTGGAAGCAACAGAAGATATTTGCATGTTTCCCAGAAGAAAAAAATAAGTACAATTTACCTTGATATTCAAATTCAACAGTCTTAATGCATCGTGTTTCCTTCAGGAGCATCAGTGAATGTTTGAACCTTTTTTTAATAGTTGTGTTTGAGTCCCTCAATTGTCCTCAGTGTGATAAAATGGATCGTAAAATCATTCAGTCACTGCTGGAAAGAACAGAGCTCAGTTTAACTGCTAAGGACAAACAAGAGACTCATGAACAACCATCACAAAAAAAATAAAAATAAATAAATAAATAAAAAATAGTCATAGATCATCAGGTAACCACACACAGTATTGAGAATCAATGGTTCACATACTCTTGAATGGGGCCATTTGATATATATATATATATATATATATATATATATATATATATATATATATATATATATATATATATATATATATATATATATATATCAGTATAAGTTAAACAGATGTTATATACAACTTAGTCTTGTCAACATTTTGGAAATTGTTTTTGTGTTCATTGAGATATTGTTTAAAATGTTACTTTTCAAAAGGGGTGAACTCATTTACTCATACATAATATATATATATATAGTAATCAACATTTGAAGTGGATCCAAAAAGTTTATCACAGTTATCAAAGAACTAAGCTGTCCTAAGAAGAATTTTTTAGGACACCTTTGATGAAATGTTTTGATCCACTTCAAATTCATAAGTATAAGTGTATGTTTGTATGTTATATGTATGTTATGCATAATTGCAAGTAACTAACCCTATACCAAACCCTAACTGTAACTCTGTAAGTACATAAAGTTAAATAATATTAATCAGTACTTATTTAAGTAAGTACAATGTAATTGCATCACCTTAAAATAAAGTGTAAGCATATACTTTTTTACATATATACTAACATTTTGCTACGTTATAAGTTCTTTGGAGTATCATGTAAACACCATGACAGTACTAGCTATTTGAGAGGAAAGATTAGAAGCAGGTTTGCTGACAGAGAATGAAAACCTTTAGTCATACTCACAACACACCTCTGAATATTAATTCAAATTTAACTGCCAAGGGGTTGAACATTTGTGGCCTCAATTGGAAAAACATCAGTCAAATGAAAGATAAATTAAATTTGAATACACGGTGTCTCGATTTAGCGATATAAATATCAAGTAGAAAAAAATGACTTGACACTTATTTGGATCGATTTTGTCTAGGCATTTTAAATTCATTTGAAAAAGTTGCGCAGTGTGTTGGCAGCACTTTTTCCCAGAGGAAACGGAGCAGGAAAGGATATGCAGACAGACACCGCAGCCTCCCCCATCCCGTTCATTTACTTGCTCTCTACAGAACATTTACAATCTTAATCTTCTTCTGCTCTTCTCTCGACTTCCTCTGTTTATAAAGTAGGTCGTGTTTTCCTGTCAACCATCACACCGCTTGAGCTATGGAGTAGATTTGTTTACCCTAAGTGCCATTGACAAAAGTGTGGATCTGAGGGATTTCTGCCATCTCCACATCCTTTGATAAGACACTTACAAGCAGCACATTATTGACAAAGATCTTCCCTTCTGGCTGTTATGTCTGAAAAGAGAATCTCATAATTCATGCGGCAGTCATGTTTTTTTTTTTGTTTTGTTTTGTTTTTTGGCATCTAAATGACCTCTTTTCGCTGACAGTGTAAAACAAGAATTTTGAATATAAGTTTATGTGAAAGGCAGTTTTGCAGTTTAAAAGCTGCAAAGATCGTAGAAAAGTGTGTAGAATGGGAATAAATAATTTGGAAATAAATAAAAGAAGAAATAAATGTACTTCCCTGGTCCCATTTATTTTAAGAAAGCAACAGTGACACAGATCTCATGTTCTTTATAGAGATTCAGTTTGTAGTCCTACAGTCAGGAACAGAATTAGCATTTTCATTCCATGGTTTACTTTTAGAAATGTCCTTTGCTGTTTGTCAATTTATGAGTAAAATAAAATATTTTTACTTGAAGAGCCTGATTTGTTTTGTTCTGCTACATAAATATATCTTCACGACATAATTTTGAAGTTGTTGCTTTTTATAAAATGTAATTTGCTAATTATTTGCTTAATAAGGACTACAACTGCCACAACAATGTGAGTTCACGTGATATCAAATGTAAAATTGTTCAGTTGATTTTGATTGTTAAAGATATTTAAATTAATATTGATTTCATTTATTTAAATTGATATACAGAAATATATTTATTTATTAAAATAAAATTCTAATATACACTAACATCAGCAAGTATGCATTAAATTGATCAAAAGTAACAGTAAAGACATTGACACTGATAAAAGATTTCTATTTCAAATAAATGCTGTTCTTTTGAACTTTATATTCATCAAAGAATCCTGATTTTTGAAAAATAAATAAATAAAAAATATCATGGTTTGCACAAAAATATTAAGCAGCACAACTGTTTTCAACATCGATAATAATATGTTTCTGGAGAAGCAAATCAGCATATTAGAATGATTTCAGAAGGATCATGTGACACTGAAGACTGGAGTAATGATACTGAAAATTCAACTTTGATCACAGGAATAAATTACGCCGTAACACAGATTACAATAGAAAATAGTTATTTTAAACTCAACAAATGTTTCAACTGTGGAAAGACATCAATAAAACAGCTTGAGAATAATAGCTCACGTAGCATTACATTTACTTTTTAGTCATTTAGTGTCCACAGCATGTTAGTTCACTAGAGGGAGCGTTTCACTAAATATATGCACTTTAGCTTATTCATTATATTTCCTTCACCTGTTAGTAATGTCTTAATTATTTGAAGGTGGACTCAGTATTATTTCAAATACAAAGTTTGGAAGTTAGTCGGGCGATACCAACAACAAATGTCTAGGGGGCGTATGGCGGTCGAGGAGAGAGAAGGAGCAAGAGGGAGATTTGTACGGTGACTTTTAAGAACATATAAACAAGTTTAAGATTTGTGCAATAGAATGTTTAATGCGTTTAACGTTTTGATTCATGCTTGTTATTTTTTTTTTTTTTTTATATATATTTCTATTCACACTTATTATATTTTGATCTGTGTCCAAGTTGTTTGCTATTCTGATCATTTTGCATTGTTTCAATTCGTGCAATATATTTCTACGTGTTTTTAAATTTTTGATTCACGCTTATTAGTTTTTGATCCATGACCACAATACTTTAGGCAGGAATTTAATCACATACTACTGGTGAGAGAAAATACTCAAAAACTAGGAAAAATATTGACATACGGACCACTGACAGTATTGACAACTCACTGCACAGTGGTTCTCTTGTGTAAACAATGTTCATGCAAATTTACATCTTGATATGTCAAAGGAACCCAAGTGAGCATCAATCATGTTTGTCACAGCTTTGAATCACACCCCAACGGCTCTACTTATGTCAATAATGCATGTCATAGAGCGAAGTGCTTTGATTTGCATATTTCCTCATCCATCTATCATGCTTGCATCCCACGTGACATTTTCATATTAGCTTCCGATATCAAATGTGACAAAACATCTTTGGTGTGCATTGGAAACAGGAGATAGCCGTTCCCTCTGTTGTGATAAATGTAACCATGCATCAACTTTTGTAATTTGGCGGTTCAGTCTCAGCTCATCAAAGTCCTTCTTGATCTCCACATCCATCATCATTATCAGCACTCCCTGTTATAAATATGCCCATTATTTTTCAGCAGTTCTTAATGTCTGATGGCACCGTCACCATGGATACTGCAGTTGTCACAAGAGATGACTGGCACGAACAAGACTCATTAGCGGTTTAGTCTCCTTAATTACACACTGACAAAAAATGGAAAAAACATTGAATAGACATTAAAAAAAAAAAAAAAAAAAAAAAAAAGCCTTACACACAGAATAAGAAAATAATGCAATTTTAATGCTTTAAGGGTCAGTGGATATTCAGGGCTTATAATCCAGACATCTGTAGAGGTGTCCGGGGTCATCATTTCATCTAATATTGGACAACACTCCATGAAAGTAGTCCATTACACTGCAAAAAATGCTGTTTTTACTTAGAGTTTTTGTCTTGTTTCTAGTCAAAATATCTTAAAGTTCTTAAATCAAGAAACATTTTCTTGACAAGTAAAAATTATTTTCTTGTTTTCAGGAAAAACAAGTCAAAATGAAGTGTGTTTTTTCTTAAAACAAGCAAAATAATATGCCAGTGGGGTAAGCAAAATAATTTTATTTCAAACCAAAAATAAGCTATATTATCTTGTTTTCAGTTTGGATTAAGATTATTTTGCTTACCCCATTGGCAGATTATTTTGCTTGTTTTAAGGATAAACACACTTAATTTTGACTTATTTTCCCTGAAAACAAGAAAATATTTTTTACTTGTCAAGAAAATGCTTCTTGATTTAAGAACTTTAAGATATTTTGGCAAGAAACAAGACAAAAACTCTAAGTAAGAACAGCATGTTTTGCAGTGTACTGCTGGGTTATATTCCAAGTCTTCTGAATCAATTCAGTTTGTTTTGTTTTTCTTTTCTGAACAACCAGCGTTTAGTAGAATACCTAGAGAAAAGGAGTCATATTAAATGCACTCTCTTAAATGTATTTGACCCTTCGCAAAGACTTACTGTTGCTTTGTCCGACAAGCCATGGCGCTGTCATGCTTCACAGAGTGAAAAATACATTGCAGAGCAAAGAGGACACTGACAACACGTCGGCAGACAAGACAGAGCAGGTTACTTATGATATTAAGCAAAGCCCCAGGTTTCAAATTGTGTAATTTTTTAAAGAAATTTGAATAATAAAAACCCTTTTGTGACTCTTTAATGTGTCGTGACAGACTGCTGTAGCGCCTCAGCTCAAGCGGCTCGTAAACCGATCATCTCTTCCTACTAGTTCATTTATAGCATCAAATAAACATGAATAAACAAGAGAAGGAATGTTGCTTCAAACACGGAAAGACGTCAGTCGCCAAAAATGAAAATTTGATGTTTATCTGCTTATATCCAAGATGAAGGTGACTTTGTTTCTTCAGTAAACACAAATGATGATTTTTAACTACAATCGTTGTAGTCTGTCAGTCGTATAATGCATGTCAAGGGGAACTTCGTCTATAAGAGTAAAAAAAAAAACATGCACAGACAAATCTTAATTAAACCCTGTGGCTCGTGACGACACATTGATGTCCTAAGACACGAAACAATCGGTTTGTGCAAGAAATAAAGATCACCCTGCACATCCGGTTAGTGAGGTCTGAACATGCTCTGACAATGGAAGTGATCTCTCGCACTCATTGAAGCAAAGCTTCCGTCATCAGAACGTGTTTTCTGACCTCACCAACCGGATATGGAGGGTAGTTAGACATAGTGGTGTTTTAAAGGTAAAAAATTATATAAATACTGTTGAGTTTCTCACACAAACCGATCGTTTCGTGTCTTAGGACATCAGTGTGTCGTCACGAGCCGCAGGGTTTAATTTGGATTTGTCTGTGCATGTTTTTTTTTACTCTTATAGACAAAGTTCCCACTAACATGCATTAAAAATGCACTGGAGCACACAGTACATGGATGGATAGGACAGAATGCCATTTTTTTGCAAAGGTTCCAGAAATCATTCTGGACTAATTTAACCCCTGATCATAACCAAGGTGTTTATTTCCTAATTGCAAATGTTGCAATGAGATTGTTGGCTCCCAAGGTGGTGCATCATATTTGTATTGCAATCATATTAGCCTGTTGCTATGTGTACAATCAAAAATTAATGAAAAACAAAGTGCGGGGGGAAGAAAAGGAAGACACAATAATCATTGCTGAAGCTTCCCTGGAGCTGGTGCACATAACATAAGGTTTCAATTTGATCTATTACAAGAGACAAACTAAAAGCCATGAGAAACTCATCAATTCCTTTCCCATGATGCACTGCATTACTGATCAGCATGAATGAACAGTGGCCTCCGTTCCCAGGAAAACATCTAAAGTATCATGAGATGAGAATAAAAGAAAGCTTTAATTAAAGGCATAGGTCCTTTCTCCCAGCAGTCTTAAAGGGATAGTGCACCTAAAAATAAAAATTCTGTCCTCAGTTACTCATTCTCATGTTAATCTAAACCCATAAGACTTCAGCAATGAATGAAGATGTTTTTTAATGAAATCTGAGAGATTTCCATCCCTCCATTGAAAGTCTATTCACCCAAAACTCTGACGTTTCACAACGTTCATGAGTGGAGTAAAATAAATCCATATGAATCGAGCGGTTTAAACCAAGTCTTCTGAAGAGACATGATCTCTTTATATGATTTACTTTAGGCTTTTATTCACGTATAAACATTGATCAGTGAGCAGCACACAGAGCACTCAAATATGGTTAACAGACTGTCAACCGTACTTGCTTGATGCACAAGAACAAATCTCATTGGCTCTTGCAGAAGCTCAAAAGTGCCGCGTAACACCAGAATGAACCTGATTGTTTCTCACTCATCATGTTAAATCTGTTCATCATATTAAGCAGTTGAGTCTCTTAATTAAACCATTTGATTCATATGAATTTATTTTACGGGCCGGAAAATAAACAGACCGGAATCTCTCAGATATCATTACAAAGATCTTAATTTGTGTTCCTAAGATGAATGAAAGTTTTTTACTTTAAATCTTTTCCTGCATGTGAAGAGTTCAGATTCAAAAGCCTCTAAGTGCCATCTGAAATTTTCTTCTAAAATGAGCATTTTTATCAAGCTCGCATGTTTATTTTCAGTTAATTCCCTTTATTGGCAATGAAAATGACATATTAATTGACATTAAAGTGAAATTACTGAACCTAAACATACAAGCTTGATAAAAATGCTCATTTTAGAAGAAAATTTCAGATGGCACTTAGAGGCTTTTGCATCTGAACTCTTCATGTCTTGTGACACAACCTTTAAAATCCTCGTCAAACTCAAACTCAAACAGTCAGCATGTTACACAACACTTTCTTAGCCTCACACCAAGCACTGCACTGCATGAATCACATATCATGTGCTCAGAGCAAATCCACTGGCTAATATATGGCTACAGAAAAAATTATACTGTACATTGGCTCCTTTTAAAATTAAAATTAAAATAAACAAAATACTTCATTTAAATCATGTCCTTGATGCAACTCTTGCTGTGTGCAAGTTGCTTTTTAAGTTAATTGGGTAAGAAGGCAAAAGCAGCTGTTGACAGGATACCGCAGGAAGTCCTCCAGAAGTCTGCTTGTTCTCGCGGTGCTTCTCATTTATTTGTGCAGCTAGCGGAGGATGTGACATATGAGACTGCCTGTTGACCTCTCACTGTTTGTCTTCAGTCAGTGGGAGTGTAACCCTTTACTGTGCTGCTTTACAGGCACCTCAAGGTGGTTTGGAGCTGGAATTAACAACATGTTGGGTTTGTAACCTCAAAAAAATATATTTACAAATTAACTTAACCCTGAAAGACCCAAATATAGGGGGAAAAAAACTAATTTTCACCTTTTGTATGTTGTTGTAGGAGCCCTCTAAAGCAGAAATAAATGGGTTTTTACATTTTTTTTTACAAGTTTTATATTTATATATATATATATATATATATATATATATATATATATATATATATATATATATATATATATATATATATATATATATATATATATATATATATATATATACTATAAGGAGCTTCCCTAGCGCTGGTGCACATACTGTAACAATTTTATCTATCACAAGAGACAAACTAAAAGCCATGAGAAATATACTTTTGAACAGTAGTGTATAATGTTACAAAAGCTTTGTATTTCAGATTAATGCTGTTCTTTTGAACTTTCTATTCATCAAGGAATCCTGAAAAAAAAAAAAAAAAAAAAAGTACACAACTGTTTTCAACATTGATAATAATAAGAAATGTTTCTTGAGCAGCAAATTGGCATATCAGAATAATTTCTGAGAGCCTGGGCTGCATTCGGCCCCAACAAAATGTTGCAAAATGGTTTTTAAACGGAAACGGTGCGTTGAACACCTTGTTCGTAAGAACACCTTGACGTAAGAATTGCAACTATGGCAGCTGAGAAGGCCATTCTTTGTGTTCTTTTTGAACAATTTTCTGAGTCTGAGGAAAACGGTATAAATACGTGTTTAATACTGCAAAATACGTGTTTAATACTCAATATTACAGTCACTGCCCTTGCCGTCCAGAATAAAAGAGAACATCCCAATCGAGTGAAGGGATTTGTGGAAACTGTGGTTCCTAATTATTGTGATCCAACATTTGCCTCGCATTTCAGCATGCGCACTGCTCACGCGCACTGGTTTGAGCTCGAACATGCCCCAGTTCATTTCAGTTCAGTTTATTCATCCGTTAGGAAATTTAGTTTGCACAGATGCGACAACACATTTACACAGTCTCACTCATAAACATTCATTAAAAAATAAAATAAAATAAAATAAAATAAAAATCATGAATAAGATTATATGATAAGGGATAGATGGGGGGATTCCACTGATCATCAATTCAGGTAGTGGCATATTACCCAGGATTACAGGTGATTTAACATAGAAATAGCAGTTGGTATGAATGACTTCTTAAATCTTCTTGTTCTCCCACAAATTGCTCTATATCTACAGCCTGATGGAAGTAAAAAACAAACTCTTTCTATAATCGATGGGATGGACAATTAATTATTGCATTTGCTTTTTTAACAATGCATTATTTAAAAATATTTTGAAGCAATATACTAGACAATATACCAGTTTCTACCAGACAAACTAATACAATCAAACCATACAATGATGCACATCCTGATATTGATGAGTTAGATGCGTTCCTGGGTTAACATATTCAACATATTCATGTCTGAAAATTTAGTCTTAACCCTATTCCTACCCCTAAACCTAACCCTATCCATAAGTTATCCCAAAAATCAGAGGGAAATGATAGATGAATAACACTGATGTAGAAGCACCAATTCATGATTTTAAGCCTAAACTTGACACAATCTGTAAACTTGTCCCTCAAATCTAATTGGTTGATCTGAATGTTGTTCCAGGATCAACAAAAATGTTGACACATGAACATGCTGAACTCAGCAATATCAGGTTATACTACAATGACACAGTAAGAACTTACAGATTCAATAAAACTCTGATAAAACAGTGTCATTAACAATTTACATACTTTAAAATAATCATTTTTCCTTAAGAAAAACATGTTGTTGAACCTTTTTACAGATGGCATCAGCATTAGCATTAAAGTTTAATTTATTGTCAATCACTGTACCTAGATATCTAAACTCATCCACAAGCTCAACATCCCTACCCTGAATTACAGTAGGAGAGACAGAAATGGCAGACTTTCCAAAGTCTATAATCATGTCTTTAGTCTTAGCTATATTTAAATTTACACCACAGTTCACACACCAAGAAACAAAATCCTCCACCACAGGTCCATGAGATGTCTACTCATTTGCTAGGAGGCTCACAATGACAGTGTCATCTGCGAACATCAGTATATACCTGTTGTCAAATGTACTACTGCAATCATAAGTATATAAAATAAAAAGCAAAAGGGAAAGAACACACCCTTGAGGGGAACCTGTAGAGGAACATAACTTGAAAGTTGAAAGATAACAAACCATTGACTCGCACACACTGAGTCCTGTTTGATAAAAAATTGACTATCCATCTAAGATCCAGGTTAAATAGTTTCACAAGCTTTTCAGCTAACACGTGTGGCCTAATTGTGTTGAATGCACATGAGGAATCAATAAAAGCCAGTCGTGCCCTTGTTTTTGGAGTCTCCAAAGTTTTCCTTGCAAAAAATATGGATTCTAAAGATTTGGAGTACAGCGAACAAATAAAATTGATGTGATTTGTGAATTTATGTTGTGTTTTGGTATATCTTATGGTTGTATTGTCAGTCACTGCATAGGAGAAAACGCCTTCTGTGTCGCACAGCAAACAAACTAAATACTACAAAAACATTAAACAATTACAGAAATTGTATTCATGATAAGGCAATAAAGTGTAGTCTTGTTTAACATTATTTAATCCTCCGAAATGTGTTTGCAGCACAAGTCACAAAAAGAAAGGTTATTTCATATTAACGTAGATGAGTAAACTGCATTCAATAAATTTAACTAAAAACATATTGATATGACAATTAAATACAACAGATTTAAAACATTAATGCCACAATTTTAATATTAATACATGGTAATTCATACACATTCACACTAATTCGTGTGGACACCGGATACGTAAATGATTTACGTTATTTTTTTTATGTGTGTGTGTTTAATACGCAAGTATTTTTACATTTTAGTACTATAAATACGTCAATATTGTACTTTTTTTTTTGTGTATGAAAATGTAAGTAAATGTACGTGTGGTAGAACCACACTTTACGTAAAAATACACACGTATTCTCTTGAGATCATGTTGTTTCTGAAGGATCATGTGACTGAAGACTGGATTAATGATGCTGAAAATTCAGCTTTGATCACAGGAATAAATTATACTTTAAAAAATATTCAAATAGAAAACAGTTATTTTAAATTGTAATAATATTTCAGAATATTCATATTTTTACTGTATTTTTAATTAAATAAATGCAGCCTTGGTGAGCAGAAAAAAATTCTTTTAAAACCATTAAAAATCTTACCAATCCCAAACTTTTGAGCGGTAGTGTATATGTGTGTGTGTATATACAAATCTGATCAACTTATATTTTATGATAAACTTATATTTTATTCACAATAGAATATAGATAACATATCATATGTTGAAAGTGAGACATTTCATAAGGAACAGCTGGAGGACCAATTTGCAACTTATTAGGTCAATTGGCAACATGATTGGGTATAAAAAGAGCCTCTCAGAGTGGCAGTGTCTCTCAGAAGTCAAGATGGACAGAGGATCACCAATTCCCCCAATGCTGCGGCGAAAAATAGTGGAGCAATATCAGAAAGGAGTTTCTCGGAGAAAAATTGCAAAGATTTTGAAGTTATCATTATCTACAGTGCATAATATCATCCAAAGATTCAGAGAATCCTGTACAATCTCTGTGTGTAAGGGTCAAGGCCGGAAAACCATACTGGATGCCGTGATCTTCGGGCCCTTAGACGGCACTGCATCATACAGGAATGCTACTGTAATGAAAATCACAACATGGGCTCAGGAATACTTCCAGAAAACATTGTCGGTGAACACAATCCACCGTGCCATTCGCCGTTGCCGGCTAAAACTCAATAGGTCAAAAAAGAAGTCTTCTCTAAACATGATCCAGAAGTGCAGGCGTTTTCTCTGGGCCAAGGCTCATTTAAAATGGACTGTGGCAAAGTGGAAAACTGTTCTGTGGTCTGACGAATCGTAAAGTTCTTTTTGGAAAACTGGGACGCCATGTCACCTGGACTAAAGAGGACAAGGACAACCCAAGTTGTTATCAGCGCTCAGTTCAGAAGCCTGCATCTCTGATGGTATGGGTTGCATGAGTGCGTGTGGCAGCTTACACATCTGGAAAGGCACCATCAATGCTGAAAGGTATATCCAAGTTCTAGTACAACATATGCTTACATCCAGACGTCGTCTCTTTCAGGGAAGACCTTGCATTTTCCAACATGACAATGCCAGACCACATACTGCATCAATTACAACATCATGGCTGCGTAGAAGAAGGATCTGGGTACTGAAATGGCCAGCCTGCAGTCCAGATCTTTCACCCATAGAAAACATTTGGCACATCATAAAGAGGAAGATGCGACAAAGAAGACCTAAGACAGTTGAGCAACTAGAAGCCTGTATTAGACAAGAATGGGACAACATTCCTATTCCTAAACTTGAGTAACTTATCTCCTCAGTCCCCAGACGTTTGCAGACTGTTATAAAAAGAAGAGGGGATGCCACACAGTGGTAAACATGGCCTTGTCCCAACTTTTTTGAGATGTGTTGATGCCATGAAATTTAAAATCAACTTATTTTTAATGAGTACAAGCTTGATGTCTGAGTGAGGAAAAATAAAGTGTACCTGAATGTATGACCATTTAGCATGACATAAACAATGTTCCAGCAAAGTAATTATATCAGTCCCTTGGGGTTATCAGCATCCTTCCTGATTATAATATTTTATTTAATGCATTATTTAGAGACACTATGTCTTGCCAATATATGGGCGCAACGAAGCAATCTGCTGTGTACAACAACCGTGTGCTGTACACATTCAACTCAGTGCTCTGATAAATTTTCTCCAGTTCTAAGTCTATTTACATCTTGTCAGCACTGTGCACAAAAGGAGGGCCAGATGGAGATATAGCAATTTAGTCCAATCTATTGAATGATTTGTGTCCATCTCTGAGCTGATGTCACCATTTAAAGCAAATCTTAGCATTGATCTTGTTTTTGCCTGAAAATGAAGACTGCAAATGGGTATAGCGCTGAATGCGCTTCGAAGGAACATGTTTGAAGCGGAAGTACTAACCTGTTCTCACGTACACTCGTCCTGATATTGCTGAGTTAGATGCGTTCCTGGGTCAACATATTTTATTTACATTTACATTTATGCATTTTGGCAGACGCTTTTATCCAAAGCGACTTACATTGCATTATACTATACATTTGTATCTGAGTATGTGCAATCCCTGGGATCGAACCCATGACCTTGGCATTGTTAGTAACATGCTCTAACCACTGAGCTACAGGAAATTTTATTGATGATGGAACAACATTCTAGTCTGAAAATTTAGTCCTAACCCTATTCCTACCCCTAAACCTAACCCTACCCATAAATATCCCAAAAATCAAAGGGAAATGATGAAATGTAGAAGCATCAAAACATGATTTTAAGCCTAAAATTGACAATCTGTAAACCTCAAATCTAATTGGTTGATTTGACAAAAATGTTGACCCAGGAACATGTTGAACTCAGCAATATCAGGTTATGCCTCATGGCACCATTAGATAAAAGTGAGAATAGAGCATCTGCAATTTGACTTCTCTAATGCTTACAGTTACTCTTTGATGTTGCTATGGATGCTAATAGGTCTCTTGAGATGCTGAACAGAAGGCTTCATCTAAAGCGTCTATCTTAGAATGAATAACTGACTGACAATTAAATTTTATTTTAAACAAACCATGAAGATTAACTTTGTTTTACCCAGAGGAAATAATAGAGGAAATATTAGTGGAATTGGCTCACTTGATTGCTTTTATTCTTCAGTATTACAAACACATATCTGCAGCAATCTCAAAAACACAAAAAGGGGCATTTTTTTCAAAACCAATTTTAAAACACTGGTCAAGTCCTGTACTTATAAATACAAACTCAGATTACAGAAAATATATTGACGATCAATAGTATGGAAGCTTACGGAAGAAGATTAGGGCCAAGCAATAATAAAAAAAAATAAAACCATCTCGAGATTAAAGTTGTTAAAAGTTGTTCGAGAAAAAACTCGTTGAATTTTGAGAAAAAATTAGAGATAAAATGTGATAATAAAGTAATTAAATTACGAGAAAAAGTTGTTAAATTACGAGAACAAATTCATTAAATTATGAGAAAAATGTTGTAAAATTTTGAGAAAAAAGTCGAGATAAAATGTTGAGAATAAACTCATTAAATTATGAGAATAAAGTCATTAAATTAAGAGAAAAAAGTCGTTAAATTATGAGAACAAATTCGTAATTTAACGAATTTGTTCTCATAATTCAAGGACTTTTTTCTCATAATTTAATGACTTTATTCTCAACATTTTATCTCGACTTTTTTCTCGAAATTTAACGACATTTTTCTCATAATTTTATCTCGACTTTTTTCTCGAAATTTAACAACTTTAATCTCGAGATGGTTTCATTTTTTTATTATTGCTAGGCCCTAATCCTCTTCTGTAGAAGCTTGTTCCCGCCACTGAATAAAAAATTAAAAAAGGTAAATGCGACTTTTTATCTCAGAATTCTGACTGTTTTTTTTTCTTCTCACATTTGTGAGTTTACATCTCGCAATTCTGTTTTTTTTATTATTATTTTTTTTTAGAATTGCGTGATATACAATTGCGAGTTAGAATTGTGTGATAGAAACTCACAATTGCGAGAAACAAAGTCAGAATTGCGTGATATAAACTCACTTCGGTCAGACCACTATCGTCAAAGATCAATTAATGATAACAAAGAACATTATGCCAATAAAACAATTTAAACAATAGCAATTTAAGATTGGCGGCATGGAACTGTTCTGGGCAAAACTCCCCACTCATTCAAGCAGCCATGCCTGGACAGAGCAGGGAGCGCAGCAATACATTTCCCCCCAGAATCAGAACAGTTTAGCAAAATAATTGAACAGAGACATCTCACAGAACTGATACATAAGTATTAAAATACACGTGAACATCACCTGAAAGAGAAATAAAAAGACATGAGGAAATAACAACAACAATAATAACCCAGATTACATGAGCAGAGGTGAGGTACTGAGAAGAAGTGAAAATTAGAATGGAAGAGGTGGAGAAAAGTCTGTACTGTGCTGGTTTAGAAATGTATAAATAGAAAATCACAACATACTGGATGTTGGATGTGATCCTTCAGTTATAAAGAGGAGCGATTTTTCTACTGAATTAAAAGACTTTCCTGCCATTGAGGCGGTTTATATAGAGAAGCTGTGAAGTTGCCGTCACGCAGTGTTGTTTATATTGCCCTTCTGCTAGTGACGTCAAGGGCAGTATTTTTGCCGTGATTGTGAAAAATATCGGCACTGTAGGTCATTTATGTTGAATCAAGAATTGCAATAGGAACTCATATCATCGTTCAGGGAAAAAAATGGATAGTGTAATACAATTTTCGCCTTTTCTACGTGTAAAAAAGAAGGTTGAGGAGGTGACGGGAAGACGTTGTATAGCAAATCTAACACAGTCACTCACTGTTGAACCCACTGCACTGCCTATCACTCAATAAAATAATCAAATACACTGTAAACCCAAGTAAGTTGGGCTAACTCAAAAAAACTGAGGTAATCAGTTACATCAATTTTTTTTGAGTTATTAACTTTTTTATTTTGAATTCTTGCAAAGCAAAGAAAATACAGAAAATGCCAACCTCATAATTTGCTAAAATGTTAACAGTAGCATGGTATAGCACTTACTGAATAAGTACAGCAACATAAAACATGTAACTTGCCTGCTCTCAAACCAAGACGTATGCGCTACTTTGATGGTAACTCTCCAAAAACCCACATTAAACTCTTCTAAATTAGCATAACAAAACATTAATCACTACTAAATCTCCCTTACCATTAATCTTGCACAAAAAAAAAAAAAAATGCATTTACACTGCCTTTCGAGTGCCATGGGCAAAGCATGCTGGGAAATAGAAATTCCATCCCAGTTTAAACAGTTCAGTTTACTTGAAATATTTCAGTTCTGTGAACTCAAAAGAAAAAGAAAGTTGTAAATACTCATAGCAGTTAATTTAACTTGTTCAATTTAAGTTTGTCCTATTCAGACCAGGATTTTTTATTTAATTTTATTTAATTTTATTTAATTTTATTTAATTTAGTTTTATTTTATTTTATTTTATTTTATTTTATTATTATAATTACAGTGTAGCTGAGTGTTTTTGGAAGTTTTGTATTTTGTTTTGGTTTAATAATTAACGTTACATTTGCGAGTACGACTCTCACTTGGCTTATGTTGAGCATAACCTGCACGCAGCCACTTCAAAACTGAATTGCGTGAAATAAACTTGCATATAAACTCACAACTGAGAGAAATAAAGTCCAAATTGTGAGATATAAACTCGCAATTCTGACTTTTTTTCTCGCAATTCTGACTTTTTTTTCTCACAATATCTGAGAATTGCGAGATACAAACTCACAATTCTGAGAAAAAAAAGTCAGAATTGCAAGTTTATATCTCGGAATTCTGACTTTATTTCTTGCAATTGTGAGTTTATATCATTTGAACTTGCAATTGTGAGAAAAAAAGTCTGAAAAAAACATCTGGATCTGTGCACAGCTGAATCATCAGACTAGGTAAGCAAGCAAGAACAACACCGAAAAATGGCAGATGGAGCGATAATAACTGACATGATGCATGATTACATGATATTTTTAGTGATATTTGTAAACTGTCTTTCTAAATGTTTCATTAGCATGTTGCTAACGCAGCCTGAATCGGCGCATTTCTAATTATGCCCCAAAATAGGCAGTTAAAAAAATTAATTAAAACAAATATATGGGGTATTTTGAGCTGAAACTTCACAGACACATTCAGGGGACATCTTAGACTTGTATTACATCTTGTAAAAAAACGTTCGATGGCACCTTGAAGCTTCCGCCACATAATTGAATGTCTATTTATACCAAGTGCAAAGAGCCCGTCTTGTTGGCAGAGGCTATTTACTCTAACTCCGCCCACCACTGTCTGATTGAGCATGAAAAATTGCAAAAGAAAGCCCGCTTATAACTGAAGCAGTGGTGTGGAGAGTAAGGCCGGTGCAGTGTTGGGGAAAGTTACTTTTAAAAGTAATGCGTTATAATATTTATTTTAATGTTTTTTTTTTTTTTTTTTTTTTTTTATGTTTAATTTATGTTCATGTTTTTTTTTTTTTCTCACCTGGGCTGGACTTGCTTGTTTGTTTTATAATAAAAAAAAACACAAGTTTTTTTCTCATGAAGCAATCAAATGACAAATTAGAAACCACGATAAATATAAAGTATAACATTTTCAGAATAACTTAACACTCTTACAATTGCAGTAGTACATAACGTTTGCATAATATTCAAATGGTCTGTATGCATATGGGCCAAATTGCACAGTATACGCAACAAAGCATACTGCATCCCATAATGCAGTGCACTTTACTTGACCTTTTCAGTGTGATGAATGAACCAAAAGCATTATTTGATTGGACTGCCAAAGATATATACGCATAATGAGATTAAAAATGTAAAATAAAGCTACTTATGCAGATGAAAAGGGAACACCACTCACTGACTTATGTGTAGCAATGCTTAAAAAAACTATTATGCAATAACATCTTCTGTTTTACTTACTATGTTGAAATATGTGGCATATACAGTATTGTATGCAATAAATATGCTATTCCATTCTGCACATAGCTATTGCATATAAGTAATATCTGTTATAAAAAATGTAATTTGCTGGTCTTTATGGGAGTGAATGATCACTAGTCAGTTTTGATTTCATCTTTGATGGTAATATCAGTTTCTCTGATTGCCGAAGCTCATTTCAGGATTGTGAGTAATGCAAAATTCCACAGAATATTCCCCAATTAAATATTATTTTTAAATAATGCATTTGACATCTCACTGATCTGTAGCTTCTACAGAAGCATAAATCATCGCTTAACAACCTTAGCTCTCATGCAAGTTTGTCTTGAAAGGTTTATCATCATATTGCTAAAAAATCAATGCCTCTATGGAGAAAATAGCTGGGATTTTAACTTCCTGAATTTGACTGTAACGCTGTATTCCACAGATGCCTTAAGAGAAAAACAACTCGGTGAAATGCTGCAGCTGTCCTTTGAGTTGTGCGAAGCATTTGATCATTGAGGGATTGCATACTTCCTGCCTTCCCGAACAGAATCTAGCCTGTCAACCCTTTGAAAGAGACTAGCGGTACACAGAGGTGCCTTCAGATTTGAAGCAAATTAAATGCATTATACTTTTATTACTGCTGGCCTGACTTTAGCGGCAAACCTCGACTTTTCATTATGTTTCACTAAATTATTTAAACTTTATTAACTGTACTGTGACATTAGACATATGAATTATGGATGTGACTTCAGCATCTGCAGCAGTAGCTTCTCATAGACTCTCCTCCTCCTCCTCTTATTTATTTATTTATTCACTTATTGATTTATATTTTTCCTCCCTGTGCCCACCAGTATCGCCTGAGGCCCTCAAAGGGCAGTTCCTATGGAGACGTACTGTATCTCACCTATATTTACTGTCTTGATGTACTCTGTGTTATTGGTGTCATTCTCAAAAAATAGTTCTGATACACATCGCTTCAAAACGAATCAATGAATCAATCAAACTATCAATTTATCTATCTATCTATCTATCTATCTATCTATCTATCTATCTATCTATCTATCTATCTATCTATCTATCTATCTATCTATCTATCTATCTATCTATCTATCGTTCATTTGCTCGTTCTAGCCTTATGTCATTCTATCTATCTATCTATTGTTTGTTCATTCGTTCGTTTGTTCGTTTGTTTGTTTGTTTGTTTGTTCATTCTATCCTTTTGTCTATCTATCTATCTATCTATCTATCTATCTATCTATCTATCTATCTATCTATCTATCTATCTATCTATCTATCTATCTATCTATCTATGGTGCAATCATTCATTCTTTCATTATATCTATCTATATCTATGGTGCAATAATTCATTCTTTCATTCTCTATCTATCTATCTATCTATCTATCTATCTATCTATCTATCTATCTATCTATCTATCTATCTATCTATCTATCTATCTATCTATCTATCTATCTATCTATCTATCTATCTATCGTGCAATCATTAATTCTATCTATCTATCTATCTATCTATCTATCTATCTATGGTGCAGTCATTCATTCTTTCATTCTCTATCTATCTATCTATCTATCTATCTATCTATCTATCTATCTATCTATCTATCTATCTATCTATCTATCTATCTATCTATCTATCTATCTATCTATCTATCTATCTATCTATCTATCTATCTATGGTGCAGTCATTCATTCTTTCATTCTATTGATCTATCGATCTATCTATGGTGCAATCATTCTATCTATCTATCTATCTATCTATCTATCTATCTATCTATCTATCTATCTATCTATCTATCTATCTATCTATCTATCTATGGTGCAATCATTCATTATCTATCTATCTATAGATCTATCTATCTATCTATCTATCTATCTATCTATCTATCTATCTATCTATCTATCTATCTATCTATCTATCTATCTATCTATCTATCTATCTATCTATCTATATCTATGGTGCAATAATTAATTCTTCCATTTTCTATCTATCTATCTATCTATCTATCTATCTATCTATCTATCTATCTATCTATCTATCTATCTATCTATCTATCTATCTATCTATCTATCTATCTATCTATCTATCTATCTATCTATCTATCTATCTATGGTGCAGTCATTCATTCTTTCATTCTCTATCTATCTATCTATCTATCTATCTATCAATCTATCTATCTATCTATATATCTATCAATCTATCAATCTATCTATCTATCTATCTATATCTATGGTGCAATAATTAATTCTTCCATTTTCTATCTATCTATCTTTCTATCTATCTATCTATCTATCTATCTATCTATCTATCTATCTATCTATCTATCTATCTATCTATCTATCTATCTATCTATCTATGTATCTATCTATCGATCTATCATTTATTCTTTCTATCTATCTATCTATCTATATATCTATATATCTATCTATCTATATATCTATCTATCTAGCTATCTATCTATCTATCTATCTATCTATCTATCTATCTATCGTGCAATCATTAATTCTATCTATCTATCTATCTATCTATCTATCTATCTATCTATCTATCTATCTATCTATCTATCTATCTATCTATCTATCTATCTATCTATCTATCTATCTATCTATATAACTTTATATCATCTATCTATCTATCGTGCAATCATTAATTCTATCTATCTATCTATCTATCTATCTATCTATCTATCTATCTATCTATCTATCTATCTATCTATCTATCTATCTATGGTGCAATAATTCATTCTTTCATTCTCTATCTATCTATCTATCTATCTATCTATCTATCTATCTATCTATCTATCTATCTATCTATCTATCTATCTATCTATCTATCTATCTATGGTGCAGTCATTCATTCTTTCATTCTATCTATCTATCTATCTATCTATCTATCTATCTATCTATCTATCTATCTATCTATCTATCTATCTATCTATCTATCTATCTATCTATCTATCTATCTATCTATCTATCTATCTATCTATCTATCTATCTATCTATGGTGCAATCATTCATTATCTATCTATCTATCTATCTATCTATCTATCTATCTATCTATCTATCTATCTATCTATCTATGGTGCAATAATTAATTCTTTCATTATATCTATCTATATCTATGGTGCAATAATTAATTCTTTCATTTTCTATCTATCTATCTATCTATCTATCTATCTATCTATCTATCTATCTATCTATCTATCTATCTATCTATCTATCTATCTATCTATCTATCTATCTATCTATCTATCTATCTATCTATCTATCTATCTATATCTATGGTGCAATAATTAATTCTTTCATTATATCTATCTATATCTATGGTGCAATAATTCATTCTTTCATTTTCTATCTATCTATCTATCTATCTATCTATCTATCTATCTATCTATCTATCTATCTATCTATCTATCTATCTATCTATCTATCTATCTATCTATCTATCTATCTATCTATCTATCTATCTATCTATCTATATCTATGGTGCAATAATTAATTCTTACATTTTATATCTATCTATCTATCTATCTATCTATCTATCTATCTATCTATCTATCTATCTATCTATCTATCTATCTATCTATCTATCTATCTATCTATGGTGCAGTCATTCATTCTTTCATTCTCTATCTATCTATCTATCTATCTATCTATCTATCTATCTATCTATCTATCTATCTATCTATCTATCTATCTATCTATCTATCTATCTATCTATCTATCTATCTATCTATATCTATGTTGCAATAATTAATTATTCCAGTGACTATATATCTATCTATCTATCTATCTATCTATCTATCTATCTATCTATCTATCTATCTATCTATCTATCTATCTATCTATCTATCTATCTATCTATCTATCTATGGTGCAGTCATTCATTCTTTCATTCTCTATCTATCTATCTATCTATCTATCTATCTATCTATCTATCTATCTATCTATCTATCTATCTATCTATCTATCTATCTATCTATCTATCTATCTATCTATCTATCTATCTATGGTGCAATAATTCATTCTTTCATTCTCTATCTATCTATCTATCTATCTATCTATCTATCTATCTATCTATCTATCTATCTATCTATCTATCTATCTATCTATCTATCTATCTATCTATCTATCTATATATCTATCTATGGTGCAGTCATTCATTCTTTCATTCTATCTATCTATCGATCTATCTATGGTGCAATCATTCATTCATTCATTCATTCTCTATCTATCTATCTATCTATCTATCTATCTATCTATCTATCTATCTATCTATCTATCTATCTATCTATCTATCTATCTATCTATCTATCTATCTATCTATCTATCTATCTATCTATCGTTCAATCATTAATTCTATCTATCTATCTATCTATCTATCTATCTATCTATCTATCTATCTATCTATCTATCTATCTATCTATCTATCTATCTATCTATCTATCTATCTATCTATCTATCTGTCTATCTATCTATCTATCGTTCATTTGCTCGTTCTATCCTTATGTCATTCTATCTATCTATCTATTGTATGTTCATTCGTTCGTTTGTTTGTTTGTTTGTTTGTTCGTTCTATCCTTATGCCATTCTATCTATCAATCTATCTATTGTTTGTTCATTCTATCCTTATGTCTATCTATCTATCTATCTATCTATCTATCTATCTATCTATCTATCTATCTATCTATCTATCTATCTATCTATCTATCTATCTATGGTGCAGTCATTCATTCTTTCATTCTATCTATCTATCGATCTATCTATGGTGCAATCATTCTATCTATCTATCTATCTATCTATCTATCTATCTATCTATCTATCTATCTATCTATCTATCTATCTATCTATCTATCTATCTATCTATCTATCTATCTATCTATCTATCTATCTATCTATCTATCGTCCTGTCATTCTCTCTATCTATCTATCTATCTATCTATCTATCTATCTATCTATCTATCTATCTATCTATCTATCTATCTATCTATCGTCCTGTCATTCTCTCTATCGTTCTATCTATCTATCGTCCTGTCATTCTCTCTATCGTTCTATCTATCTATCGTCCTGTCATTCTCTCTATCGTTCTATCCATCCATCCATCCATCCATCCATCCATCCATCCATCCATCAACTAAGTTACTATTATATTTCTTATTTATATACATATTTGTAAATATTTATATTTTGTATACATTATTTTTTAATGGTCTTACATAGTGATGCTTTTTTTCTGTAATTTCACCTTTAATCTTACTAAATGCATTTAGCTACAGCATTAAGCTTTATCTTTCTCAAACGGACGAAAAAGCAAAAAGCATTTGCTTAACATTATCAGCCACAATGCCAAAAATCACAATCTTCTAACGTCCTCGGTACAGTACGTTCTATCGATTATGCAGTCGTCATCAGAATGTTTTTATCTCAATCTTTGCCAGAAGAAAAATGTAAAGATCACTGGTGTCCCTTGGCAGAGGATTTCTACTGGCTGATTTTATAACAAGCTAATTAAAAGCAGAGACTTGCCCTGGCCTCATGCTCTCTTATTAGTGGATGAGAGACACAAGGAGTGAAGATGGAGTCAAGGGGTGAGCTTATATGGTGGAAATGTGAGAAGGCTATCCTTGAAAAGATCTTTGAACCGCATCAAGTGGTGGCCAGGTGGTGAATAGCAATCACAGGCCTCAATGGGAAAAGACTTGTCAGATTCATTTTGATTCTGCACCATTTGTTCATACACCATGAAGATTAATTTGAAGCATTCCTGGAAAATCATCAACCTGAATAAATTACAAGGTATCTCTGGCATTGCTCATTTACTGTATATAGTGTTTTATCTGAAAAATCAAAAGGATATAATATATAAATTATACAAAATATATAATGTATATGTCTGACAGAGTTTGATCACTGATGGATCATTTTGCATGCGATGGCTCACATGCTGAATGTTTAGAGGTTTGTGAAGAGTTTGAATTTCACTGAGACTTTTCACATTTAGTCATTGTGCAAATTGTATAGACATTTGTACTAACTCTTTTGCACATTTACAAAAACAAATTCAGTTTTGTTAAATCAATAAGAAAATCAAATCTAATGTGAACAAGAAATTGTTTAGAGATCTGATCTCATTCTTTTGAAAGAGAGAAAAAAAAAGAGTCTCATTTGAGAATTTAGCCAAAGCGAGTGAGGAAAAAAAAATGTTCTTTTTAAAGAAGACACTTGAAAAAGTGAACTTAAAAGCAGTTATAGAAGTTTATTATGAAAAATGCACAAAAATACTTTATATTTATATAGACTATATGAAATATATATTTTCCAAAACATGTTTTGCTCTAAAACAGTGAGGAAATAAAAGCCATAAATCTAAAGTGAAAGTGACATAACGTGAAGGCCAAGTATAGTAACCCATACTCAGAATTTGTGCTGAAACATTCGTATCATTCCGATTTAAGGAGTAAAATTTTTCAGTCAAAAATAACTGAGGAGCACCAGAGAGTTAATTCATCTTGTTGTCTGTTTTATGTTACATTTGGCAAATGTAACGGTCCCACTTTATATTAAGTGGCCTTAACTACTATGTATTTACATCATAAAATAAGTACAATACTAATTGGGTTCATATTGAATTGCAAAACACTTTTGCTGCTATTGAGGTGGATACAGGTAAGGTTAGGGAGAGCTTTGGTGGTATGGGTAGGTTTAAGGGTGGGTTAAGGTGTAAGGGATGGGTCAACAGTGTAATTATAAATGTAATTACAGAAATTAATTACAGATGTAATTACATGCAGGTGTTTTTAAAATATAAGTACAATATAAAAACATGTATGTACACAATAAGAGCATTGTATCAAATGATTAATTTAAATGTAAGTATAAGTATAAAGTAGTTAGGCCAACTTAATATAAAGTGGGTCCAATGTAACAAAATGTAGTTAAGCATTTATTTAAAAATGTATTATGCAATTATTATTATTATTATTATTATTATTATATTTTATATTGAATATTGAAATAATGTAAATAAATATAAAATATATACTTTAGTAAATTATATATTTATATAAAGAACAAAACATGAAAGAAACCATATGGCATACACTAGCAAACATATCAGCTCAGCCTGTAGTTTAAATACCGGCCCTTTTGAAGTTTACAGACTGCTTTCCTCATTAAAGGAAACCTTCTAAAAGAAAATCCATTTGTTGCAAGGCAGTTGGTGCTCAGTTTTGTTCTTTACTACCCAGTGGTTCAGCAAGATGGGAAGCCATTATCTTCAAACCAAGCTGACACCTGCTTCCAAGCATGACGCTGGTCGTATATCTAAGGAGTCTGTCATCTTTCATGGGGAAAATACTTCTGTTGTGCGTTCTTTTTTTTTTCCCCGTCTCATCCCTTCCTACTAGTGTGCCTGTGTTGCAGACACTTGTTGTAAAGCAAGGCAGCACCACATGCTGCTTAAAAAGACCCCGAGGGTTGATTACGCTTGCCCCTCTCCATTTAAAAGAGACTGAAGCGAGATGATACATTGTCTCCCTTAAGGCACAATGACTACAAGCGGATTCTTTTTAAGCACCACAAAATTGTGTGTGTCAGTGTCTGTGTGCAACCATCATTCTTGTTCAAAGACCCTGATCTCAAGAACAACACGAGGCCTCGCCGCTGACAGCAGTTGCAGTAGAGCGCTAAAAGCGATTAGCATTGCTAATGAGGACACAACCCCAACTGCGTCTCTGTGCACATTAGACCCTCCCTTTAGGCGCCAAAACCATTCATCCTACTGAACAAAATGAACCGGCTTTTTCGCTTTCATAACGTTTGACCAACAATATCTTTGCTACCATCGAGAGTCTTTGACATGAAACTAATTTGAAAATGTTATTTTGCTGATCAAATGTGCAGCGGGAGATTTCAGGGAGACTGAGTTTGAATGTCATTTTAGAAGACGTTGACGGTGGGGGAATCGGACATATTTGCCTACCAGGAAAAGTTCGACCATACGTAAACAAATCGACACATTTCAATGAAATGCACAAAGGGATTTATACAAGTAGGACGTTGTGTAGTTCCTGAAAAATACTAGATTCTAATCCGCTCTAAAATGTCATCACAATGATTGGTCAGTATAAAAGTATGGTATTCTACAACCCTTATGTTGGAACATGTAGTATTCGCATGATTCATGTATTGAATCATATTGTACATATTGCAAGTGCACATGTTTAGGAGTGACCATCTTTACTGCAATATGGACACTATGGAAATATTGTATGTGTGTGGTTCAAGTATTCCCTTTGTTGTGGGGACAATATGTATATAGGACTGGGCGAGATGAAGCTGTTCTCTGTGGGTGCATGAGCGCTGAACGGTCGCTGACGGCCTCTCTGAAAGTGTCTAAACAAATTTCCAAATAGGTTTACATATAAATCACATATTTGAGGTCTAAACAACTACATTCTCGCCTAAAAAAAAGTCTTAAAACCTCATTCCGTTACAAAATAACAGTAAAATCTATAAAAATATGGTGGGTTTGCTCGTCCGCCATGACATTCGCTGTGAGAATGCTGAAAGCAGAGTGATTCAAATGGTGAAACAGGTGATACTGGTAGAATACTGGCCTGTTTATTTCAGCCCAGACTCATTATACATTATACAAAATACATTTCATTTTCAAAGTGAAATGTTCAGTGAGTGGCGCTAAAAGCATTTATTTATTTATTTTTTTTCTGGAAGAGATGAACGTGAATACGGCAATGTTTTATTACATTGGAGTTCACCGCAGTTCTGAATTGAAATGTCCGGTGAGTGGCGATAAAAACGTAATGCTTCATCACGTTTAATAACGTACACCTACACTAAACCCTAAACTTACCCGATAGTGTTAACAAAAGCAAATGCGACATAAAAACACAATCGTAAAAATGGCATTTTAGCTTGTTTTTTAAACCCTTGTCTTTGAGTTGTTTTACTATGACTCGTCTTTCACGGGATTCGTACCTAAGCTCTTTGAAATCGTAAGTACAATTCTATACAAGCTGAGCTACTGAGCAAGCTTGTTACATCAGTAAAACTGAACATGGGTAAGCTGGGTAAGTGATGCTAACTCCAAAATATATTCGTTTACAACGTTTTTTGAGATCATAACATAATTGAGCAAGGAGCTGCATGAAAACAAGTCTTTATTAACCCTTAAATGTATACCTCGGGTCTTTAGTGACCCGGGACGTCATTCACTACCCTCCTCCTCATTCATTTTTAAAAAGTTAGACATCAACCTTCTTGGTATTCCTCAATCAATTCATTATAAAGAATATAACAAGAAAAAAAATCATAAAATTATAAAATAATGTCTATTTTTGTATTCATTTTTTGTAAAAATTGTATAGGGTCACAAACGACCTGATGTGTGTATGAGTGTATATGTATATTTTTCTGCACAACAGAAATAATTTAATCTTAGATGACGGAATACGTGCAATTCACCTTTATTTCACAAGGTGGCAATGTCTGATACACAATGCTGAAGTGACGACTCATTCAGACAGAAAACGGAATAATAACAACATGAAATAGCTTAGCGATTTACTGCAGAGCAAGTACTGACCGCAATCAAATATGACTGTAACTGTTACTGGATGGATCTGGTGAAGCTGTTAGCGATCAAAATATTGATTTTAAAGATTTTGAAAATTATACAGTTTTGAGAATACGTTTGAGATCACGAATGGACTCATATTCATGACTTCAAACATAAAACTAGCCCATTATTTGCTGAATTTACTGTGAAATGAGCTCTGATGAGGACAAACTGAGCCCTTTCAAGCTACAAAAGGTAACAAAATATGATTTATTTTATTCTTCTGTAATCGTTTCTCAAATATCAGAGGAGTTTTATATTATCGCAACTGGTAGAGATCCTTCCGTGTTAGATATTGATCCGGGTCGATAAAGACCCGAATATGTAAGAATGATTGGCGAAACAGTCATGCATTTGAGGGTGAATCCATAATCTGCCCGTAATCATAATTGTGTGTGAAAACAATTAAAAGTGCTTGCTGTTTTACTGCACCTAGTGTTCATTTCTGTTAAAAACTGTGGCGATATGTACGAATTGGTACGTATTCTGTGTTTTGCAAAAATGTTGACACATGTACGTTTTTCCAATGAGCCTGTGTTTTTATTTCCACCAGTGTCATTGTGTCGTGATTGTGCTGTATTGCAGTGGTAAAGCACTGCGGTTTTCTTTTTGTAGGTCTGTTTTTCCAACATAAAGAAAAGCAAAACTGATTCTGTCTCAGATATTTGGTAAATGTTTCTAACGACAAGATTTTTGTCAGATGTCGGAGAGTCTCAAAGGTAATGTCACTGTAGAGACTTTCATCCTGTACTACCAAAACATTGCTCTGGTGACATTCTCATCTCAGTTTAGAGGATTCAGTTATAGCCTTGGTAATCTTTGGATATAACCACATGTTTGAAGGATGCAAAACAAAAAAAAAAAAAGCATTTTACACTACCCTGCAAAAAAAAAAATAAAAAAATAAAAATAAAAAAAAAATTGGTAAATGCTTAAGAGTCTATGAATGGATCAATTTTGCAGTGATTATTATATTTGTAGCATGTCATATGTTTGGCAACACTTCTTCTAACCCTAATAGATGGAATGTGTAGCTTTTCATTTCTTAAACAACCATGTAGGAAGACTCTTCATGGCCATATTCCAGGATGACAAAGCCAAGATTCATCTGGCTCAAATTGTGAAAGAATGGTTCGTAGGGAGCATGAAGAATCATTTTCACACATCTCTTGAATTCATTGAAAGTCTTAATTGAAAGGGATCTGCTGGAGTAGACTTTACAGAGTGCTCACCTCTTATATTGTCAATACAAGATCTTGACCAACAATTGATGGAAATAAATGTTGTGATGTGCAATTAGGGTTAGCAGATCTGTTGCCAAACATTTAACATACTAGAAACATTGCAATATAATGATCCGGTCAAACACTGTTAAGCGTTTGCATATTTAAATCAAAACATTGACTCTTTTGGCCGGGAAGTGTACTTTATTGAGTGCATTTTTGGAGCCGAGGGTGAGAAATTAGGGACTTTAAGCAAAAGCTGCTGATAGAATGGCACATGTGCGACTTTAACTGCTACTTTGTGATGTTGTACTGTAACCGTCTACTACTACTGGAGAATAGCAGGTTAGCTGTAGCCATTACTATGTGAAATATTAGGTAGGCCTAAGTAAATGTTATCTTTCATGTTTTGTGTCATTGTAATTGTATATATGTCACTTAATGCCAAAAGTAACCCTGCTCTTGTTTTTTACATGCAATTTTTTTGTACTTTGTCGAATAATTAAATGGTTTGTTATGCAGTCCTCTTCATTGTTGCTTAGTGATTTTTGCATTCTTTGGCTACAACAGTTAGCAGTTTACTTTCAGTCGCCCTAGCCGTTCCGCAGCAGCTGTTGCTTAAAATCCCTATTGTACCAAATACGACAGCAAACTCTTTTGTGTTCCAAATCAATATACAACTTTTCACAGCCTTCATTTGATATGACAGACATGATAAAGGCAGCTTGTTTTTACTAGCCATGTTTAACATTTTCAGATACTCCCAAGCTTTTCAAGATCCAAATTCCAAATCAAATCAACCTCAAAGTCTAGACTTACAATCACCAAGCAAATTAGGGAACTGAAATATTCTTAGCCTTTATTCCCGGCAGCTGAGAATCGTGAGGTTTAAAAATAAATAATTCAATGAGGTTAGGATCATGTGCAGTTTCACCCATATTCTCTTGACAATGAAATTTTGATGCTTCTGTCAGAATATGTCAGGCAGCTCATGTCCTCTTGGTACTCTTCATTGTCACTTTATAGGCACCATTGAATCTATTATGCAGGGCAATTACAGCCAATTGCCAATAGAGCCCTTCAGAATGAATGAGATTGTTATTGATAAATGCTTTTGGCCTGGTCATAATATAAAATGTTTCTGACCTACAGTTGTGAAGTGCATGCCCAAGGTAAATATGGATAAATAATACATTACACAGTCTCTGTGGCCTGTCTATCATTGATGGTTTGAAAGCATCAAAGGGAAGAAATTGTATCGTTTGAAAAAAAAATAGACCTTTTTTATATGATAATCTATTATGTTGGGCATTTTTAGATCTTGGAAATACTGTATAATATAATTAAAAAGGTGAGATCATGCTGTGTTCAATCAAAAGGATTTGAAATGAGCTTAATTAAAGTTTAAAACACGTTCTGTTGTATAATCTTACTTAAGATTATTTTATTTTGTCTTTTTGTTCATTTTCAACTCATTTTGAAGGAGATTATGAATAATAAGCACACATAATGGCCCCAAAAAGTGAAAAAATAAATAAATAAGTAAATAAAAAAATCTGTGCTATCGTTCTTTAAAAAAGCACAGTTGAAATTTTGTTATTCAACTTTGTGTTGTTATATAATAATATAATACATAAAATATAACAAAATAAATAATACACCAAATGAAATCGAATCAAGTAGAATAAATAAATATATATATATAGATATCCTTTTTTTTCATTTGGCTCCAGCAGCCTGTACAGGTTAAAGCCTGGCACTAAACTACAAAAGATGGTTATCGTCACCTTGAATAATGAAGCTCCTGGAGTATCGGTGACTGGTAGATAACTTAAAAACTTATAGGAACCCAAAACAAATTGCACCTTCCAACAGAAAAGGCAGGCAGGGCGTGTAAAAATGATGAGTTGGATTAAAAAAAGGGTAAAAGGGGTGGAGGAAGGGCAAAACGTGGGGAGAGCGCAGTGTAGCAGTGGAAGACAAAGATAGGATCAGAGCGTTCCTTCAGACCATTAGGAAGACCGTGGTGGAGGGGAGGCCTACTGCAGATCATTTAGCAGAAAACCTTTCTCTCATCTGCTTTTTATCTCCCTTGCCTTCTTTTTCCCATTGTGCGACGGATACAGCGAGACACCTCATTAATTCTTCGTGAAACCGCTGTCTTTGAGGAAGCACAGCATAAATATAGAATGTGGAAATGCAAAGGAGAAGTTTCTTGCACACCTGGCTCCAACTTTTCAAAGCCAGATATAAAGATTAAGAAGTAAATATGAAGTGATTGCATCATTCTGATATGAAGATTATGGCGCAACTGTTTATTTATGTTTGTATACACACATTAAATCAGGCATAGGTACTTCTGTATACGAACAAGCATATTATTTGACTTTTATTCTCAAGGGAAGGGCATGTGATTCTTGATCTGTGTCAGATGACTCTCACAGGCTCTAAAATTGCTTTTTTTCCTCATATTTCCATTTCCTTTGCATCATTGGCTTAACACCAGGAACTGTTCATGGTGAATCAGTTGAGGTAAAAGTTATTATAAGAAACCAGACTGGATCTCTTTGATTTGGAAAACAGTGGAAGTCCGACTGTCATTCTTCTATTGCAATTTAAACCGTGCATTATGTTGCAATTGCAAAGAAATGTTAGAGTAACTCTAGTTTAATCACTTAGCAAAGTTTTACTTGCATTTGACACTTTGTACCCATTCATAATTCATAATTTATAATTAAAGGTGCCCTAGATTCAAAAATTGAATTTACCTCGGCATAGTTGAATAACAAGAGTTCAGTACATGGAAAAGACATACAGTGAGTTTCAAATTCCATTGTTTCCTCCTTCTTATATAAATCTCATTTGTTTAAAAGACCTCAGAAGAACAGGCGAATCTCAACATAACTTTTACGTAACAGTCGGGATCATTAATATGTACGCCCCCAATATTTGCATATTGCCAGCCCATGATCGAGGCATTACACAAGGGCAGCCAGTATTAACGTCTGGATCTGTGCACAGCTGAATCATCAGATTAGGTAAGCAAGCAAGAACAATAGTGAAAAATGGCAGATGGAGCAATAATAACAGACATGTTATTTTTAGTGATATTTGTAAATTGTCTTTCTAAATGTTTTGTTAGCATGTTGCTAATGTACTGTTAAATGTGGTTAAAGTTACCATTGTTTATTACTGTATTCACAGAGACAAGAGCCGTCGCTATTTTCATTTTTAAACACTTGCAGTCTGTATAATTCATAAACACAACTTCATTCTTTATACATCTCTCCAACAGTGTAGCATTAGCCGTTAGCCACGGAGCACAGCCTCAAACTCATACATAAACAAATGTAAACATCCAAATAAATACTATACTCACAGGAATCGATGTATGCATGATGAACACTTTGTAAAGATCCACTTTGAGGATTATATTAGCTCTGTGAACTTTGTGTTTGCTGTTTAAGGCAGTTGAGAGCTCGCCGGGGCAGGGGAGCGGAAGATTTAAAGGAGCCACATGCTTAATCGGTGCATATGTAATAATGGCTCAAAATAGGCAGTTAAAAAAATGAATAAAAAAAAAATCTATGGGGTATTTTGAGCTGAAACTTCACAGACACGTTCAGGAGACACCTTAGACTTATATTACATCTTTTGAAAAGGCACCTCTAGGGCACCTTTAATAATAACAATAATAATAATAATAATAATAATAATAATAATATATATAATATATATATATAATATATATATATATATATATATATATACACTCATTGGCCACTTTATTAGGTGCATCTTGCTAGCAGAATTGCCTTAATTCTTCATGGCAAAGATTCAACAAGGTGCTGGAAACATTCCTCAGAGATTTTGGTTTATACTGACATGATAGCATCGCACAGTCACTGCAGATTTGTCAGCTGAACATCCATGATGCAAATCTCCTGTTCAACCACATCCCAAAGCTGCTGTATTAGATTGAGATCTGGTGACTGTGGAGGACATTTGAGTATAGTGAACTCATTTAAATGTTCAAGAAACCAGTTTGAGATGATTTGAGCTTTGTGACATGGTGTATTATCCTGATGGAAGTAGACATCAGAAGATGGTCCACTGTGGTCATAAAGGGATGGCATGATCAGCAACAATCCTCAGGTCAGCTGTGGCATTTAAACAATACTCACTTGGAAGTAAGAGGCCCAAATTGTGCCAGGAAAACATCCCACACATCATTACACCAGCAGCAGCAGCCTGAACCGCTGATACAAGGCAGGATGGATCCATGCTTTCATGTTGTTTACAACAAATTCTGACTCTACCATCTGAATGTTGCAGCAGAAATCAAGATTCATCAGACCAGACAACGTTTCTCCAATCTTCTTGTGTAATTTTGGTGAAGCCGTGTGAATTGTTGCCTCAGTTTACTGTTCTTAGCTGACAGGAGTGGCAACAGTGTGTCTTCTGACGCTCACTGAATATTTTCTCTTTTTCAGATCATTCTCTGTAAACCCTAGAGATAGTTGTGCGAGAAAATCACAGTATTTGCGTTAATGAGCAGTTGAACAGGTGTACCTAGTAAAGTGGTGAGTGAGTGTATTCATGTTAACACACTGAACAAAACTTTGACTATTTGACTATGATTTCAGTTATGTTACAGTGGATTATTTTTATTTATTATTATTATTATTATTATTATTATGGTCTTTCGTGTATGGCATGGCAACATACATTATCCTTTATCCTTCTCTCTCTATATATCATAACAGCATGAGAACATGTCAACACATTAACAAACTCACTAAAATAGTTGTGCTTCAGGTGAAACCTTGAGCTGGGATTAGCTGTTATATACTCAACATCTCATTATCCATGTTTAGAGCCACAAAGGCATGGGGATATGGTAATTGCCTCTGGAAAAAAAACACAACTTCTCTTTTTAAAGGTCTTTTTTTTTTTTTTTTTTATAGAATTATTTACATGCATGACATTATAAATAATGTCAGTCCACTATATAGCACATTCAATTATTCTGTTATTTCATTTATCACATCCAGGCAGTACTAGCAAACACAACCAGCCTCTTAAAGTTGAGTCAAGTCCCAGAATTCATTCTGAATCTGCTCTACAGCTATACATTGAAGGCTATCTTTTGAAAATCCTTCAAATACTTCTCAAAATGCAGCCTCCATCCCGGATGTCTCAATTGGACATTTGAAGCAAAGGGATGCAATAAAGTTACAGAGCTAAACAGCATGGACCCGCACACACTCCTTTGACCACACCGCCCCAGTACAGCAAAAGCAATTATTTAGAGGGATGACTAGGGCTCCAGAAGCACACTTCATTTTTATGGGATTTGGTTTTTTCACCAGATCCACTCCAACTTGTATTGAGCACTCCTCCAGTGCAAGACATAGGTTACCAGTTCTGATTGTAGTTCAGCTTTTCTTTCCTGAAATTAACCATAAACTCTTTATTCTTTTGACTATATTGATGGCACATTTTGTCATTTAACCATGTCTGTTTATATCATTTAATGATGCAACTTAAAGGTACAGTACACGATTTCTGAGAAACACTTTTGAAAGTGGATCACAACACATTTGTAGCCAATCAGCAGTTGGGGGCGTGTCCACTCATGTTGCGGGAAGAGAGAGAGAGTGATCAAAAGGGAGATTTGAAGAAAGACTGTAGAAAGAGAGATTGCTGAGAGACATTATAAAAGAGAAAATGTCACTGGAAAAAGAAGGATTATTATCAGGCAAGAAAGAGACCTAAACATTGTTTCTGCCCCATATGTGAGTAATGCTGGTTTTGCTTTGTTTTATAGAAACAAGATATGCTTTTGTTGTAATGTTAGCTATAGTAACAGGACAGTTTTGAGTGTCCCTGTTTCTTTGGAGCTGGTGTGCTGCTGGCGACTAACAACCAACTGTTGTTTGCATATACACTTGTCTATTGTATGTTTTTTGTTCTTCCTTGTCGTTCGTTCATCATCATCTCTTTATTTTTTGTGACATTATTTTGCTTTGATTCAGCTATGATATAGACACCTACTTTGCATTGTGGGTTTGTGCATTTTGGGGGCGGAGCAATGATTTCAAATATCAAGTGTTTCTCAGAAATTGCTTACTGCACCTTTAAAGGGATAGTTCACCCAAAAATGAAAATTCTGACATCATTTACTCACCCTCATGTTGTGCCAAAACCGTAAGACTTTCGTTCATCTTCGGATCGCAAATGAAGATATTTTTATTGAAATCTGAGTGATTTCTGTACCTATGAGACCTATGCAACTACCACTTTGATGCTTCAAAAAGCTCATAAGGAGAGCGTAAAAATAATCCATATGAATTGAGCGGTTGAGTCAAAATTTACTAAAGAGATTCAATCACTTTATATGATGAACTTCCATTTACCATAACTGATGTGTGCGTTGATGAATGTTTATATGGGAATAATAGCCTAAATTCAATCCGTTCATCATACAAAATGATTGTCTCTCTTCAGGAAATTTCAACTAAACTGTTCAATTCATATGGATTACGCTGTCTATAAAAAAAAAAAAAAAAAAAAAAGTTTAAATTAAATAGTTAAGTTACCTGGTTGTTTTTGAGTTAATTAGGGCCCGAGCACCGATGGTGTGAGGACCCTATTGGAATTGCTCAGCCAATTATTCTTCTTCTCCAAAATGAATCGCAATTTTGAAGGCCTAAACATACTCGAAAATTCATGAAACTTTGCAGATGCGTCAGAAGTGGTGAAAATTTATGTCTGATATGGGTTTCAGAATTAAGTGTGGCAAAATGGCTCGATAGCGCCACCTACAAAATTTCAATTAAGCGCCCTTCGTGCTACGTTTCACGTACAGTTATGAAATTCGGTAGACAGATGTAACAGCCAAATACCTACAAAAAAGTCTCTTGGAGTGAAATCTGAAAACCAACAGGAAGTGAGATATTTTGAATTTTCTTTGCAAAATTTGTGCAGTTTTTGCCATTTCCAGACGTTGTACTTTAACGAACTCCTCCTAGAGCTTTAATCAGATCAACATCATATTTGGTCAGTCTAATCTAAAGGCCTTTGAGACGTTAAATTGCGAAGATCTAGAGTTTTCGCTGAAGGGCGTGTCCATGGCGGCCTGGCAAAGTTCGATGTTTCGCCATGAAACAGGAAGATGTTGTAACTCGGGCATACAATGTCTGATCTGCCCCAAACTTCACATGTTTTATTAGAGTCCTGACCTGAAGACATTTATATGACAATATTCAGTTAAAGTCATAGCGCCACCTGGAGGCAACAGGAAATTACATGTTTTACACTGTGATCAACTCCTCATAGAGATTAAACCAGATCAACATCATATATGGCCAATCTTATCTTAAGGCCTTTGAGATGTTAAATATCAAAGATCTTGAGTTTTTGCTGAAGGGCGTGTCCGTGGCGGACTGACAAAGTCTGATGTTTCGCCATGAAAGAGGAAGCTGTTGTAACTCAGGCATACTATGTCTGATCTGCTCCAAACTTCACATGAGTGATAAGAGTCCTGGCCTAAAGACATCTATATGACTATATTCAGTTATCTATAGCGCCACCAGTTGGCAGCAGGAAATGTGGCACTTTTACATGATTTTGCCATAATTCTCCTGTATTTACTTGCTCACATGCATGTCGCCCACTGTTCGCTGTTTTCCTAAGGCCAACTGGTGGCGGTGAGCCCGGGTGCGAGGGCCCTTTCATCGCTGCTTGCAGCTTTAATTGAAATTTAAAATTTGAGTTAATACAATGAAGGCGATTAGTTTAATCGACAGAAAGTCAAAACATTATGTTATCTTAAATCCATCAATTATTTAAGTTGATTTGACAAAAGAAAAAAATGGTGTGATAACAAATCATGAAAATAATTTTTTATAGTGTAGTTTTACGATCTCTTTACGAACTATTTGAAGCATCAAAATGCTAGTTTTGTCTGGGGTATTGATTATATGGAAAACTGTTTTGTTAACCCAGCAATATCAAGCAGTACAGTTCAAACAGATGGCAAATCCAGTGGATTCCAGAAGCAAATAGGAGTTATTGTTCAGTGAAATGGTTGTTCATACTCATTTGAACATTGCATGCCTCTTGTTCTGCAGCTTGACCGTTAACAAGTGTCTTCGCTGGCCTGTTTTTCACACACACTAAAAACTCCTGGGTCAAAAATAACCCATAATGGGTTATTTTTGACCCAAATCCTGGGTTAAAAAGGGACCAACTAATTTCTGGGTTATTTCAACCCAGAAAAATGGGTTATTCTTTTTGACCCAACTTCTGGGTTAAATACCTGACCCAAATTTTGGGTTAAAATAACCCAAAATTGTAGTTAATATAACCCAACTTTTGGGTCAAAAGAACAACCCCAATATCTGGGTTGAAATATCCCAGAAATTAGTAGGTCCCTTTTTAACCAAAGGTCAAAGGTCAAAAATAACCTAACTTGGGTTACTATGCCAGTATGCCTTATTTCAGAAAATAAAACTTCAGAAACTTACACACTTCAAGCACTTTTACATTTTTATTGCATTAAATTAAATTAAACTCTACACACTTGGACCTATTTATCTTAGGTCACACTGTAATAACATTAGACATTAGAAAAAAATAGAAAAATAAACAACTCATTTTCTCTCAAACATTTGACAACATTCAATAACTGGATTGAACTTGAGGGACAAGATTTTTGATAGTGTCCTCATCTAAGAGAAGAAATGCCTCCTCATCTATGTCTTCACCTGAAAGACAGAAAACAAGACAACATGAGTATTGTTAATAAGTCGAGACAATTGTGAACCACTCACCAGACACTCTTTGATTATCAAGCTAATAAATAATCACTCTTAAGGGAATGCTGTTGGTTTTTTTTTTGTTTTGTTTAAAAAAAAAAAAAAAAAACGTGGCCCAATTTGCTAGTTAACTAATGTGGTTCTTTTGCAGCATTACCCATTTTGTGTGAATGACAGTCTATACTGTCCATCTTTTCTTTCATTAACAAGTGTAATAATGACATTAATGCAAAGGTGAATATCTGGCCCATTATTATGCATAACAGCTTAAAGACAAGGCACAAGTATCTTTTAACTATAAGGGTTATTATAGAGATGCATTCCCCACTGTCAAAGAAGTTGTGACTGTCACAAAATCTTACACTGACACATTTAAGCCATATTCAAGAAAAATATTTAGGTATAGAGAGATGATATGAGGGCAGTTAAAGGGATAGTTCACCCAAAAATGAAAATTTGATGTTTATCTGCTTACCCCCAGGGCATCCAAGATGTAGGTGACTTTGTTTCTTCAGTAGAACACAAATGATGATTTTTAACTCCAACCGTTGCAGTCTGTCAGTCTTATAATGCGAATGAATGGTAACACAATTTATAAGAGTCAAAAAATATGCTTAGACAAATCCAAATTAAACCCTGCGGCTTGTGACGACACATTGATGTCCTATGACACGAAACGATCGGTTTGTGCGAGAAACCGAACAGTATTTATATAATTTTTTACCTCTAAAACACCACTATGTCCAACTGCGTTCAGCAATCGCTTAGGTTTCTCACACAAACCGATCGTTTCTTGTCTTAGGACATCAATGTGTCGTCACGCGCCGCAGGGTTCAGTTTGAATTTGTCTAAGCATATTTTTTGACTCTTATAAATTGTGTTACCATTCACTCGCATTATAAGACTGACAGACTGCAACGGTTGGAGTTGAAAATCATCATTTGTGTTCGACTGAAGAAACAAAGTCACCTACATCTTGGATGCCCTGGGGGTAAGCAGATAAACATCATATTTTCATTTTTGGGTGAATTATCCCTTAAAAGAGTAAAACGCTCACCTCTAAAATTCTCTATCAGCCCAGACATCCGCCACTCAGTTAGCTTATCAGCGACAAAGCTGTCCATTTATAATGACCTGAAGAAAACATAGCAATAGAGGTTAGCAACAATTTGAAGACTTGAAACGCTTCTTTAACTCTCACTACTTAAGACAGTAGGGCACTGTATAATATGATAAGCACAGCGCAGCTGGTTAACATAACTATTGTGTAGCCTCGTCGCTCTAGCCGCGGCTAAAGGGGGTCGCACACCGGAAGAGAAGCGTATTTAAAATTCAAACACATTATTCTCTATGAGTGTACACACACCGGCGGCGCCATTCGGCGTCTGTCCGCGGCGCCCAGCAACGGTTCGGGACCTTGTTCAAAATCCTGCAGCGCCACAGAGCGCCATGTACATCGATTTATATTAAATTTACACTTATTTGTCTCAAATCGTCGTTAATGTATATACTGACTTCACCATGTGCTGCAATATAAATTTAGTTTTACATTAATTTACAGAAATCAGCTGCTTGAATGAAAATTGCTGATGTTATTGGATTTTCAGGTGATATTCTCAATTCATTCAGTTAACGGACGCTCTGAGGTAAAGTGTTCAGACTGCAGACTCAGCAACGGTTGTATTTAATTATACAGTACAATCATAACATACTACTGACATTATCTTAATTTCATAATGTCCTAAAACATAACAATATTGCTGGCCATAAACTGAGAAAGTACGCGATACCTTGAGTTGTCCTAGACGCGGCGCAGCGCGGCGCTTCTCGTCCGGTGTTCGACCCCCTTAACGCGGCATGAAGTCGCCACTAGCTGCACTGTGCTTATCGTATTATTACCAGTATTATAACAATGAGATAAGTACAGCACAGTTTATGAAAAATAGAATTTAAAGACCGTGTAAAGTGAATTCAGTCATTTTCTTCTAAACACATTAAATAGATCATACGTTTCTCGATGTGTAAAAAGCACAACCATTTTGACACCTAATTTCATGAACTTATCGTTATTTTTAATCATTCAAATTTGGCTGGGTGGTTAATAACACTTTCTTATTTAGTCTGACAAACTCAAAACACATATTTATTTTGACTTTACACGGACTTTAAACTAGTTAGATGTTGTCGCGATATCCGTGGGCGGCTACGTGCTAACCACAGAATTACCACGGTAAGCCATGGTCATTTTTTCAACAGATGGTGCTAAACTAGCAACGGGGACATGGACACAGAAAAGTTTACGTTACATTGACACTGAAAATACTTGCTTACCTTGAACACGCGATGAAGTTGCACCGAAGAAGCCCAGGCCAAAACGGATCGAGTGCGTTCAAGTTCAAGTGACGGTTGTTTCAAACGACTGTTGTGAGAAAATTCCAGAACAACAGCGAGGGCGGGGGGAAGGGGCGTTAACCCAGAACATGGGTTACTCTTTGAAAAATAACCCAGAAACCTAAACAACCCAGGAATTGGGTCAAAATATTAGCCCTATAACCCAGAAAATGGTTACTCTCTGAAAAAATAACCCATAATTTTAACCCAACACAAATAACCCAGAAAATGGGTTAAAGAAATAACCCAGGAGTTTTTAGAGTGCACCGTCTCTGACACATTTCACCATGAAAAGACAAGTCGGTACAGCCAAAAAACCGTCTGAACCCAGTGGCTGCCACCCTCCTCCGTAGTATTCATGATTTATGATTGTCTTGAGGGCAAGGAGACTCGACAAGGATGTCTATTTCAAAGCTTCTGGACTGGCATGGAACACACACAAAGTATGAAAGTTTGTCTCCAGTCACCTTTCGGCCTTAGAAACTTCACAGCGTGTTAAAGTGCTGAGAGAGTACCTCATTTCAGTTTGAAGTTTCCAATCTCGCCACAATCAAGACCAAATAACACCCCACACTTTTTATCTGATTTCTCCAAAACGCTGGGCTTAACAGGGAAACAATAATTTCACAGGCAGAAATAAAACACATGATTATATAATGTTGCCAACTTCTAATCAGCCCCTTCACGTCCTTGAGTTTCCAGCTTTGATATGAAGCCGTTTCCTTAAATAATAGCTCGCAATTTGCGAAATGAGAATAACATTTCCATCTTAGCAATTCCGTTCATATTTTGGCACTTGACCTTTTCTAAAAGTCATTAATCAGCCCTGAAGGCTTTTGTTGTTGACAAAGTGAATAATCTCTTTTCGTGACGAGTAACACGCCACCGCTGCCGCCGACCGACTTTCAACTTTAGATTATTTCTCAGTCTCATTAGCCAGCACGTTCGCTTCTGCTGAATTCAGGTCTTCCTCGGCCAAATGTCCTGCATCCCCCCACGACATACTCTGCCTGCTCTATTGTTGCCCAATTTTTCAAAAGACCTCTCAATAAGGCTTTCTAATCCATAAATCATGCGGTGAGCGTTTCACTAAGTAAACCCTTTGGGGCAATCACAGCAACTCACGAAAGCCAATATACCTCACGCTTGACTGTAATTCATCTCCTGAGTGCTAAGCTCCAGTGCACATAATTCAAAACGCTCAGTCGGGGTGGGATATTTCACCTGCAAATTCAAGCTAAACATGCCAGTTCTTTAGTCATGGCTAGCATCCCCTGATCTGACAACTTCTTGGGGAAGGAGAGGCACAGAAACAAACTCAAAGAGCGTTGTATACCATGAAATATAAGATGAAAAGATATTCAGTCATTTTCATGCCACCTGCCAGCTGTCGAATTAACAAAATTAAAGGCTATATGCCATCTCTTTGATAATGCCATCCATCATTATCATTGCAAAGCTTGAGGTGGGTAAAATGCTATAAAATTAAGTCTCTCGTGCTCACCAAGGCTGTTTATTTGATAAAAAAGTAAAAACTACAGTAAAAACAGTAATATTGTTATTTTTTATTGTTGAATATTTTTTTTTAAATTTAAAATAGCTCTCCATCCATCCATCCATCTTACTGACCCCAAACCTTTGAATGATAGTGTACCTGTAGATATCGCTTGAGTCTATTGGATTTTTTTCATCCATTCTATCATCATGGTCAGTTTTCTGGGAAAAATAATACAAAAGGGATTTTGCGCAATAGTAATACTGATGCTTTAGCAAACACAGATAATACGACACAAACTTCTCCAATATATATGTGGTCCCAGCATAAAAAGTAGTGTTATTCTCTGATGTTCTGAATGTAGGAAGTGTGCTTGTTTTCCTCTTCCCCAAGTCAATCACTAGGAGCGGTGATAATTTTCTCTCGTGTTGTCTTGTCAGGGCTAGTGATTTGCAATGTTTTCACTCCACTGACCTGATTGACTTTCCGTGTTCATTCTATAACCTGACAACATGACTGGTGTTTGAATGAGGCTACTGTAACTGAAGATCATTTGCTCTGACCCTGATTACTTTCAGTGTAAAGGCACTGTATTTTTTGAACAACTCGTTGTGAGTACAGTGGTTCAATATTAATATTATAAAGCGACGAGAATATTTTTGGTGCACCAAAAAAAACAAACAAAAAAAAAAAATAACGACTTATATAGTGATGGCTGATTTCAAAACACTGCTTCAGGAAGCATTGGAGCATGAATCAGTGTATTGAATCGTGATTCAGAACGTGTGTCAAACTGCCAGTGGCTGTAATCACGTGACTTTGGCGCTCCGAACCACTGATTCGACAAGCTGATTCATAATGCTCCAAAGCTTCCTGAAGCAGTGTTTTGAAATCAGACATCACTATATATAAGTCGTTATTTATTTTTTTTTAATTTTTGGCGAACCAAACATATTCTCGTCGCTTTATAATATTAATATTGAACCACTGTACTCACATGAACTGATTTAAATATGTTTTTAGTACCTTTATGGATCTTGAGAGAGGAAATGTCATTGCTCCCTATGTAGGCCTCACAGAGCTATCGGATTTCAACTAAAATATCTTAATTTGTGTTCCGAAGATTAACGAAGGTCTTACGGGTGTGGAATGGCATGAGGGTGAGTAATACATGACAGAATTTTCATTTTTGGGTGAACTAACCCTTTAAGGATTACAACAAACGGTTGGTATGGACTACAATGAGCTTCTTCACAGGTTGGTGACATCACAAACCCTAAAATGTATGTAAACTCCGCCCCTGAGAACACACAACAAAGGGGGTGAGGCCATGTTATTGCAATACAGTACATAACACAAATGCAATAGCATGTTATAAAAGCAAGATGACAACATGACAAGTTATAACCGTAATTAAACTAAACCATACCTGTTTTATCTTCATGCAGCATATATTCTCTGGTTCTGTAGGCATCTTACAACAGTTCCCACACAAGCAATTTATAGATTATCATAACAGAATATGTTAATCGATGATAATTAACTCCACATCAGCTACATAAATCCATCAACTAACCATTCAGAAACATCCTGCTGCATTCTACATGTTGACACTTCTTCTTGAGTCTCTCCATCATTATCTGACTCCATTTTGAACATAAAAGGCTGAACAGTTTCTAACATTTTCAGTGAGTCTGTGTGAGCTAACATGAGCCCTTGAAACTCTGCCCTCTTCTTGAGAGCAGCAGCTCATTTGCATTTAAAGGGACACACAAAAACGGAGCGTTTTTGCTCACCTTCAAAAAGTGACAAGTTTAACATGCTATAAAAAAATATCTGTGGGGTATTTTGAGCTGAAACTTCACATACACACTCTGGGGACATCAGAGACTTATTTTACTATCTTGTAAAAGTGGCATTATATGACCCCTTTAAAGCAGACACCCTGGGATTTTCAGAAATCCAAGGTTTTGGCCACAACAATGTCTTCTATTTGGTCTTTAAGTACATCTGATGTCATTATTCAATTCACATTTAATGAAAAGTTAAATTTGATATAAACAATGGGTACGTTTACACGGCAACGGTGTATTCAAAATGGGAATGCATTTTGCTTTTTGCATTTTTTGCTTAGAGATGTCAACGTTGTCAAAATGATCCCCGTTCACACAGATCCGCAAAAACACTGTATTCTGCTGCCAGGCCAGTAGTTGGCGATGCCACTTTGTAAAAAAACATTACGTGCCTATAGACTGAACATGTAATACACACAAGCATGATGTTACACTTTTCACAAATATTTTTATTTGCTTTCAAACATTTGCATTTTCAGGGCCCAACACGCAGTTGTTGTGTAAATGAAGGGCCAAAGCGCATAAAAGTTTTCAGTTTTAGTTGAAAACGGCATATAAACGGCCCCTAACATCGAGCAAACATATGTACAATATACACTGTAAAAAAAAAATCCCAGTAAAATTTACGGTAAAAAAAAAAACAGCAGCTGTGGTTGCCAGAACTTTACCGTAAAAAATAAAGCAATGTAAAAAAAAAAAAAAAAAAATCTGTTACATTTACGGTAAAATAACATATTATATTAATTGATATAATGTTAATTTACCAACCTAATGAAGTACTAATATCTGTTTTGTACTGTGGTGTATTGGGATAATGTGTATAACATGCATTGATTGGCTCTTATGCCTAAGAAATGGTATTTAAGTCACGTGATGTGATTTGCACCTGTTGTGATGTGATGTATGCTTCGTGTGACCTGAACATGAGTAAAAGTGTGCTTAATAGCATTTGGTTGTTTGCCTCGTGAATACACAACATAAACTGGCGACGAGGATAAAGGACGTGGGAGAACATGGCGCAAGTGGGAAGATTGGATGAGTATAAACCAGAAAATGAATCCTGGTCTGCATATATTGAACGAGTGGAATTGTTCATGATTGCAAATGATGTGGATGATGCGAAGCAAGTAGCTACTTTGCTTAGTGCTGTGGGAGCGTCCACATATGGATTATTGCGGAATTTGGTTCAGCCTGCAAAGCCAAAGGATAAAACATTTGAAGAAGTTGTGAACATTCTTAAGGCCCACTTTGAACCAAAACCGTTGATAATAGCTGAACGTTTCCGATTTCAGCGCTGTGTTCAGAAGCCCCATGAAACTGTGTCCCAGTATGTTGCTGAACTAAAACAATGTGCGTCGAAATGTGATTTTGGTGCAAGTTTGGATGAGGCTCTACGTGACCGCTTTGTTAGCGGAATCCAAAGTGAAGCATGTCAACGAAGATTGCTTTCGGAGGACACGCTCTCTTTTTCACGTGCACTTGAAATCGCTCTCAGCATGGAAACCGCAGATCGAGACACGCAACAACTAAGGAAAACAGAGGATTCAGCAGCAATGGTGCATAAGGTAAAAGAAAAGACTGTTTATCACCAGAGACAATTATGCTATCGTTGTAAAGGCAAAAACCACAATGCTCAGGAATGTTATTTTAAAAACTCTAAATGTCACAATTGTGGAAAGATGGGGCATATAAAGAAAGCGTGCAAAGTTAAGTCACATCTCGGAAATAAATCTGCTGAACAACAGAGTAAACACAAAGTCACAGCCTATATGTATGCTGAAGAGCCAGAGTTGGAAATGTTCTCTCTGTTAAGTGATACTGAGAAACAGCCATTCCGAGTGAATTTTACTGTGAATCAGCAAGATTTATTGATGGAAATTGACACCGGAGCTGCTGTAAGCATTATTTCGCAACAAGTGTATAAACAGTCGTTTGCCCATTTGCCATTGGAGGGGGCTAGAGTAAAGTTAAAGACCTACACCGGTGAATGCATTCCAGTATTGGGTCAATTCACAGCAACTGTACAATATGAGGATCAAGTGAATGAGTTGCCACTAATTGTAGTAAAAGGGAATGGTCCAAACCTGTGTGGTAGAAACTGGCTCCAGAAAGTTAAGCTGAATTGGAAAATAATTCGATATGTGAGTCAAGCTTAGCAGCCTGGGTCTATCCAAGAAGTGCTGGACAAGTATAGTGAAGTCTTTAAGAATGAGCTGGGCACTCTAAAGGACATTAAAGCTTCTATTTCAGTGAAACCAGATGTTCCTCCTAAGTTTTATAAAAGTCGTCCTCTTCCCTTTGCTATGAAAGAACGTGTTGAGAAGGAAATTGATCGACTGGAAAAAACCAACGTTATATCTCCAGTAAAATACAGTGAGTGGGCTGCTCCAGTGGTTCCTGTTATAAAAAAAGATTCCACAATTCGTTTATGCGGAGACTACAAGGTCACTGTAAATCAAGCTTCCAATACTGAAGTGTATCCCTTGCCACGAATTGAGGATGTTTTAGCCACTCTGAGTGGAGGGAAGTTGTTTTCCAAGATTGACTTGGCACAGGCATATCAACAGGTCTTACTGGATGATGATTCTAAGAAGTATACAACGAACAACACACACAAGGGATTATATGTGTATAATCGTCTAGCTTTTGGCATCAGTTCAGCCCCTTCCATTTTTCAACGCATAATGGAAAATTTGATGAAAGATCTGAAAGTGATTGTTTATTTGGACGATTTGTTGATCACAGGTCGAGATGAGCAAGAACATCTGACAAACCTCTGCAAAGTCCTACAGCGTCTTCAAGACTCAGGGCTAAGAGTGAAGAAATGTAAGTGTGAGTGGGGACAAACACGAATTGAATACCTGGGTCATGTGATCGATGAAAAAGGAGTGTATCCAACAAAAGACAAGGTGAGAGCTATTCAAGATGCACCAGCACCTTCAAATGTGAAGGAACTGCGAGCCTTTTTAGGCTTGGTAAATTATTATGGACGTTTTGTACCACATCAGAGCACAGTGTTGGCACCACTGTATAGACTGTTGAAAGAACAAGTTGTTTGGTGCTGGGGGAAAAAAGAACAAAGTGCTTTCAACAGGTGTAAAGAACTGCTCACTAGTGACAAAGTGTTAGTACATTATGATCCACAACTGCCTTTGACTTTAGCATGTGATGCTTCAGCTTATGGAATTGGTGCAGTGCTTCAGCACATCATGCCAAATGGTGACGAACACCCCTTTGCATATGCTTCACGTACGTTATCCCCTGCTGAAAAGAAATATTCGCAGATTGAGAAGGAAGCTTTGAGTGTGATTTATGGAGTAAAGGAATTCCATCAATACCTTTGGGGAAGATCCTTCAATTTGGTAACTGATCATAGACCATTAGTGACCCTGTTCGGTGAACATAAGCACTTCCCAATGATGGCTGCCGCTCGCATTCAGCGGTGGGCAATAATTTTGTCAGCATATGATTACCACATCATTTATCGCAAGGCAGAAAGTCATGGAAATGCCGATGGCTTATCACAAATTCCTTTACCTGAAATTACAGATGTAGGAACAGAAGCTATATCAGCGAATATTAACACTCTTCTGACTAACCATCTACAAGAAGCTCCTCTAAATGCAGCACAGATGGCTAGAGTGACAAGAACAGATCAAGAACTTTCTAAAGTTTTCCGTTATGTCATGGAAGGTTGGCCAAGGGAAGTGTCCGATGATTTGAAAGTGTTCTATGCAAAAAGAGATGAATTGTCAGTGGAACAGGGATGCGTGCTATGGGGCACACGAGTGGTTGTACCATTCAAATTTCGGAAATCAGTGTTACATGAAATTCACTCAGGACACCCTGGTATTGTTAAAATGAAATCTCTGACTCGTAAATTTGTGTGGTGGCCAAAAATTGATATGGATGTAGAGAGAGTTTGCAAGGAGTGTGAAATCTGTCAACAAGAACAAAGAATGCCAAGTCAAGTTCCTCTTCATCCATGGGAGTTCCCGGGTGAGTGTTGGAAAAGGTTGCATATCGATTTCGCTGGTCCTTTTCTGAACAACATGTTCATGATCATTGTTGATGCTTATTCTAAGTGGTTAGAAGTTTTTCGTATGTCACAGATTACTTCTCAAGCTACAATTACTAGATTGAAGAGACTGTTTTCTGCATATGGATTACCTGAACAAATAGTGACTGACAATGCAACTACTTTCACTTCTGATGAATTTCAAAGATTTGTGAAGCAGAATGGTATTTTGCATATCAGAAGTGCACCAAAACACCCAGCAACCAATGGACTAGCAGAAAGATATGTCCAAACATTTAAGATGGGTATGAAGAAATTGACTAATGAACAAATGTGCATTGATGATAAAATATCTTTATTTCTATTGCGATATCGCACAACTCCTAATTGTACCACAGGCCAGTCACCATCAGATTTGTTTTTAAAGAGACACATCCGCACCAGATTGGATTTTCTGAAACCAAACATTCATGAAACTGTTCGCAGAAAACAGTACTTGCAGAAAAATCAACATGACTATCGGGCAAGAGAGAGATCCTTTGCTGTGGATGATTCTGTTTTTCTTCGAAGTACGGTGGGAGGAGATCCGAAGTGGCTATCTGGTGTGATTACACAACAAACAGGACCTGTTTCGTACAAGGTACGTGATCCGATATCGGACACTGTGTATAGAAGGCATGGTGATCAACTGAGATCACACAGTTCTTCCACAGAGACTTCAATGCCACAGAACGAAAAAGAGACTGCTCAATACGCTGAACCCAATGATCAAGATTCTGGGTTTGCTGGAACATCAGCAGGTATATGTGAGTCTGAGGTACCTTTCGAACCAACGGAACCCCTGGTTTCAAGTCCAGTGGGTCTGCGTCGTTCTAAACGGACTATTATATTACCACAGCGTTTTAGAGACTGAGTAAGAATTTTGATTAATGTGGTGTATTAGGATAATGTGGTGTATTGGCTTTAATGGGGAAGGTAATGTGGTGTATTGGGATAATGTGTATAACATGCATTGATTGGCTCTTATGCCTAAGAAATGGTATTTAAGTCACGTGATGTGATTTGCACCTGTTGTGATGTGATGTATGCTTCGTGTGACCTGAACATGAGTAAAAGTGTGCTTAATAGCATTTGGTTGTTTGCCTCGTGAATACACAACATGTACCTTTATAATACACTGACAGTCACCAAACACAGTGGTGATGAGAATCACATGATGAATCAAAGTTCATCACAAGCTGAGAAGGACAACACTAACATATAGAAGGTGCACACAGTGTCATTCACACACACTAAACACCGCCATGGTAATATGCATGAAATTTTAACATTAGATGTAACATAAAACCCTTATGTACATAACTGATTAGAAAAAAATGAGAAAAAACTAAGAAGAAACAGTTATTTCAACGAAAATATATCAAATGTGAAGTGTCACGCAGGGAATTGTGGGAATGTCAATTTACGGTTTTTCACTGTAATTTTTTACAATGAATTGTTATTTTTCACTTCCAAAAACTAAATTTAATGGTATTTTACCGTAAAATTACATTAAATGAACCGTTAGATCTATTACAGTTATTCACCGTATATAGTACGGAAACTTTCTGTAAACCAATTGACAGTTTTTCACTGCAGCATTTTTACAGTCTTTTACTGTTAAAATCACGGTCATTTTTTACAGTGTATAATGTGTATGTATTTATGTATCTATAGTAGTATGGGTCACTTTTATGTCTTTACTACATGTTTTGCTGCTTTAAAGCCCAGTACATTATTCAGAATATCTATATTGGTGTTCCTCAGAAGAAAGAAAGTCATACAGATTAGGAATGACATGAGGGTGAGTAAATAATATAACTTTCAGTTTTGAGTGAACTAATTATTTAATACATCACCATATTGTGTAGAAACCCTCTGTTGCTGTTGAATTACAATTCATTAATGTGGTTTATATGTGTGGAAGGATTGAAGCACAAATGCTCTGAGTAGAAAATGTTGGTTTCATTTGCCATAAAAGATGAAGTTAATTAATTCAAAGTATTAGGCTCAAGTCAGGCGTGGGCTTTATTTGAAGCCTATATCTCTGCTCAATTTGATCCCCATTATTTTCACTGTGATGTGTTTGCTAAGCCACTGGAGAGTAATTCACTGCTGAACATATGGCGGAATAACTCGCTTCACAAGAGTTAATGTTTCGGTTGCTCATTTTCCGGAAGCGACTTTAATCTCGACCCGTCCCTTGAACTTACGCTTCATTGTTGTTTTCCCAGGTTGCCTATTGGTACAATTGGAAAACATGCAAATGTCAGTCGAATAGATTACTTCACCTTATTACTGTCTCTCCCAACCCACTTGTGCGGGTGTGCTTCATATAGAAATGTATGCCTGAATGCTTCTGCTTCAGCAATGATTAAATGTGAAGTGTGTACTTTCATAGCCCAAATAGCCATCTGTCATTGGTTAGATAGTCCAGCCCAAACCCGTGCCACTGATTGAGCCAATGTTGCAATGTTGGGATTCTTAAACAAACAAAACGTCATAATCTGTGAGTATGCCACTTTTTGAAAAGTAATTATTTGCAACCAAAATCATTCTGATTTGGTGCTCTGTGAATAACACTATTCTTTCTTTTCTTTTCTTTTCTTTTCTTTTCTTTTCTTTTCTTTTTTTTTTTTTGCTACTTAAGTGAATTGAATATGAGCCTTTGGCTTCCTGTGAAATGAACTGTTCTGATTCTCAGTGCCTTGCCTGACCCAGGGTTATCAGTAAGGAGCGCTGTGTTACAATTATCTTTGTTCTTGTTTTCTAGGGAGCATGTAGCCATTGTTCTACCTCTTGTGCGTCTTCCATGTCAGTCTCTCGATTTCCATTATTCATCTGCCCTGCATATTACGCCTAGTATTGTCTGTCTGTTTGTCCCTAGTGATGTCTTTTCTTTGACTTCAAACAAATTAATTTTAGATAATATGGGCCACTGTGTTAGTCTTTTCCCACTTTAAGGCAAGAAGACGTGCTTTGAATATGCAGCGGTTTGCATAATGCTGATCAGCAGAAATACTAAGATGTTAATTGAAAACATGAAGTTGTACTAGGTAACTTAATAAAACAGGTGAATCAGAAATTTCACAGACAATTTTAAAGGAACAGATCAGCTGAAAATGAAAAGTCTTTCATCATTCCTTTCCCCCATGTCATTTCAAACCATATGACTTTCTTTCATCCATCGAACACAGAAGGAGAAATTCAGAATGTTGACGTGGCTCTTTTGTCATTGAATGGAAGCAAACGGTGACCAGGGGCTGTCAAACTCCAAAAAATGAGAACAAAATACCATAAAATAGTTCTTATGACTCATGCACTACTTTCAAACTTCTTTGAGTTTGACGGAAGAAAAAAATGCATACGGGTTTGGAACGACATGAGGGACTGAATGAGGGCACCATTTTATTTTTGGTTAAAATATCCCTGTAATTAATCATGATGAAATTATTATTTTTTTATGTTCATGCTGCAGTGAGTAATAATGATCCTCAGACAAAATAGTAATTATAATAGATATGTAATTTGTAGAAACTTATTTAAAATGAAATGCAGTATCTAAACATTTTTTTTTGTTTTTTTTTTTTTGTTTTTTGAAATCCTACCACAATATATATATTAGTCAGAGTCAGTTTATTCAAATTAAAAATTCATCACGGACATCTCAGATCACTAGTGGCATCCCTCAGGGCTCAGTTTTGGGCCCTTTTCTGTTTATTATGTATCTATTACCTTTAGGACAAATTTTACGCAAATTCCGTATAAACTTTCAGTGTTATTCTGATGACACCCAGCTCTTTATGTCTTCAAAGCCTTACCATATTCCTCTTTTTTGCTTTGCTTATGAGAAATGAAATCATGGTTTACATGTAATTTTTCAAAATTCTATTAAGAATCACTAAATTAAAATTGCAGCATTGTGAAAGCTTTTGTATTTGTATTCTGTTAACTCTCCTTCCCTTCAAATTAAGAGTCTAGGTGTTATTCTTGACAGCACTTTATCTTTTGTGGCACATGTAAGCTTATTTTCATATGAGAAATATCAATAGTCTTTAACCATCTCTTTCTGCTAATAGTACTGCTGTTCTTGTACATGCATTAGTTACATCTCTTATTGGCTATTGTAATTCTCTTCTCAGTGGTGTTTCACAGAAACTTATTTACATACTTCAAATGATCCAGAATTCAGCAGCCTGAAACACACTGTAAACCCAAACAGTACTATTAACTTATAAAGATACGCTGCAATTAAAATCTGTTAAATCATTGATGCAACTTAAAACAATTACTGAGTTTTCTGAGTTTAGTATTATTTTATACTTAAATTATTATTTTTAAGTTTACTGAGCGCTATAAAGTGACATCATCCATGTCACATTGTTGCCAATGTTACCGACGTAACCCACGTTATCAGAAGAATCCATTCAACATTAAACTGAGTTTCAGCAGATTTCAAGTTCCCATCCCATCCCATCCTATCATATCCCAAGTACAGTGGACTTAAACATTAAAAAAAAATATTATTATTATTATTATTATTTTAGTTTGACAATTGTTACTTATAATTATTGATTACTTTAAAGGCTAAAGTAATCAACAAGAGTTAAACAACAAAAGTTCAGTACATGGAACAGTTGGGATCATTAATATGTACGCCCCCAATATTTGCATATGCCAGCCCATGTTCCCAACATTATGAAAGGCATTACACAAGGGCAGCCAGTATTAACGTCTGGATCTGTGCACAGCTGAATCATCAGACTAGGTAAGCAAGCAAGAACAATAGCGAAAAATGGCAGATGGAGCGATAATAACTGACATGATCCATGATAACATGATATTTTTAGTGATATTTGTAAATTGTCTTTCTAAATGTTTCATTAGCATGTTGCTAATACTGTTAAATGTGGTTAAAGTTACCATCGTTTCTTACTGTATTCACGGAGACAAGAGCCGTCGCTATTTTCATTTTTAAACACTTGCAGTCTGTATAATTCATAAACACATTTTCATTCTTTATAAATCTCTCCAACAGTGTAGAATTAGCCGTTAGCCACAGAGCATAACCTCAAACTCACACAGAATCAAACGTAACCATCTAAATAAATACTTTACTCACATAATTCGAAGCATGCATACAGCATACATGACGAACATCTTGTAAAGATCCATTTGAAGGTTATATTAGCTGTGTGAACTTTGTTTATGCAATGTATAGCCGAGAGCTCGTGGGGCAGAGGGAACGCATCTCTTAGCATCCCGTGCTGAAAAAATCAGTGCATAGTTAATGATGCCCAAAATAGGCAGTTAAAAAAAATAATAAAAAAAAAATCTATGGGGTATTTTGAGCTGAAACTTCACAGACACATTCAGGGGACACCTTACACTTATATTACATCTTGTAAAAAAAAATGATCGATGGCACCTTTAAAAAATTGAATTGCTTTACTTAAATTCTTTATCCGGTTTTACTGTGCACTACACAAACACCGTTAATTGAGCATATTACTCCAGTTTTAAGGCAACCCCATTGGCTTCCAGTTAGATATCGGATTCAATTTAAAATTTTACTCTTCACTTAAAGGCTCTCCATAATCTAGCACCTTCATATTTGCATGAACTATTGGTGAATGAGTATTCACATACCCAATCTCTCAGGTCTTCTGCTTCTATGACTTTTTTTTTTTTTTTTTTTTTTTTTTTTTGTAGATTAGCTTATTCTGATTTATATAGCTTTGTGTATTTTTTTTTTTTTTTTTTTTCATTTGTTTGTTTTCATTTATTGTTCATTTCAATGTTCATGCCTTTCAAGACACTCATGGTCACTTTACAAATAATAAAATATATGTATTTTATTATTTGTAAAGTGACCTTGAGTGTCTTGAAAGGCACCCATAAATAAAATTACAGTTGAATTGCAACAGTTTGATAGCTATATGTTACGTAAACACAGAAGCAATATTATCGGGTTTAGAGTAACTCAGAAGAAAAATGAAGGTCTCCTTTTATAATTATAACTGTATCTCTCTGTTTAAGTCTCTGCTGACCTTATCATTTGATTTAGTAGCCTTACCTAACTCCTTACTAACTGCCCTTCGGCAGAGCGAGTGTCTCTTTATTATGAATATCTTCTGTAAAGCTCTTTATTAGTTGCTAATGGTGGATTTATTTCATGAACTCTGGTGTGATGACAATTTCAGACTTAATTATGAGAAATATGATGGTTATCACACACCATTCTTATGCAAAGAGCACCAGAGTGTGAGCTCGCATAGACTGCATGTCAATAGATCAGCGAACGCCCGCCAACAATGACAGATGACTTTGACAGTGTCAAAGGGGTAAATATTGGCCTTTTAACAGGGATGCGTTGTCAAATTATGCAGGTTAGTGATGTATATTTTGACATTATGGAGTCGTAAGTGTCAAAGACTGTTCGCCCAGGCGACTGGGTCAGCCATGAAGAGGGGAAACACATTGGGCTGATTATGAACTGAATTATGGGATAGTCCAGCTGCCACTGGGATGTGTTTCTGCACCCAAACACTAATTAACTATTACAGCATTCAGTCTGAGAAAGTTGTTAATTGCAAACGCGTTCATCTACGGGCTGATGTTCTCTCAATGGAGACACTTAAGATGGATTATTTGCATATTAAATAGCTAACAGTCTGCAGTAAAACTAAAATGGGCTTGAGAAATGTAAGTGTAATCTGCATCACACATTATGAGCCAAATGAGTATCAGATGTCTTCAGACATCGTTGATTTCATGTTTCATGAATTTACAATGTACAAAATTCAGAGGGTCAAGATTTTTTGAAAGAACTCTCTATGCTCACCAAGGCTGCATTTACTTTATCAAAATAGGTAAAAAAAAGTGAAATATTATTGTGATTTAAAATAATCATCTTCTATTGTAATATATCTTAAAATGTATTTTATTCCTGTGATCAAAGCTGAATTTTCAGCGTCATTACTCCAGTCTTCAGTGTAACATGATCCTTCAGAAATCATTCTAATATGCTGATTTGCTGCTAAAGAAACATTTCTAATTATTAATAATGTCAAAAACATTTGTTGACGCCACCCATTGACTTCCATAGTAGGAAAAAAAGAGTCAGTGGCTGCCACCAACTGTTTGGTAAAATATATTCTTTTGTGTTCAACAGAATAATGAAACTCATACAGGTTTGGAACAACTTGAGGGTAAGTAAATGATGAAATTAATTTTCATTTTTTGTGTAAACTAACCCTTTAAGCCTTGTCTATGAAACTGAATGTCATTTAAATATACTTCAAGAGTGATGTTTGGTGGTGTAGGGTAAAAGCTGCTAAAGTGATGTTTTCTTATACAAGCGTGCTGGAATGTCCTGCTAAGAAATGACTGTTGTCTAACAGCTTTTTGCAAAAAGAAATTGTGCTCGAGTGTACTGATCCATATCTCCGTCTTCAAATCACACATTTGGACCTGCAGTCAGACGCATTATCTCCTCCGCACCCCATCTTGGCATCTGCAGGTATGGAGCGTCTTCCCATTTCAAGGGCTTGTGCCGCTGAATGCATGGCTGGTGGACGGTGATATTACCTTTTGTAGCCAAAGCTCAATCCTGTCCCACTCGTATCAGATTTATGCGTATGGATTAGATGCAGATTGTGTGGCTGCTTTCAACACATCCATTGAATGGCTCTTGAAGTGTCTTCTACACTATATAACTCTCATGATCATCATATCTGAGGCCCTCTGACATACTGTATTCATCTGTGAGTTTATCCATAGATGATAACAGTAATGCAGTTCTGAGAGCATGAAAAACCTCTTCATGGTGACCCTAAAAGGCCAAACTGAATAAAAGCAAAGCTGGATTCTTCATGATGATGGATGATTGCAGATACATTTAGATTGATTACGTATGAGCGAGATTTATAGTAATAACGATCGCAGTGTTATTTGGGTGCAGGTGCGTCTTGAGACAGGATCATGAATTATTGAAAAGACAAATTTGATAATTTTGGAGATTTCCACCATAACCAGTAGGCGTAGAACTATTATAATGCAGCAAAGCTGATATATTTAAGGACATTTTGTGCAATAGCTCATACTTTACAGATATCCAGGTAAACAATTCTACTGTTGATTTGTGAGTTGAATACAAATAAGAATCTGTAATTTGAAGTGCAACATGAAAGGGCATTCACAACCATTTTACACTCCTAGTCCCTGTTTACACTTGATGTTAAGATGCATTTTGGTTGATTGGATCACAAGTGGACAACATTTAATACAGGTGTAAATGAGGTCTAAAATGTTTTGAACTTGTCCACTTTCGACCGCTTGCAGAGGTGGTCAAAAATGCATTTGACCGGATTGCTTTCTTAGTGTAAACGCTCATGCAGTTGAATGTATTTGAATAGCCACAAAAGACCGCCTACTGACTTAAAGGGTTAGTTCACCTAAAATTATCCCATGATTTACTCACTCTCAAGGCATCCTAGATGTATATGACATTCTTCTTTCAGACAAACACAATCAGAGTTGTAGTAAAACAAAAATCCTGGCTCTACCAAGCTTTATAATGGTAATGAATGGCGCTCAAGATTTTGAAGTCCAAAAAAGTGCATCCATCCATCATAAAAGTAATCCATACGGTTCCAGAGGGTTAATAAATGCCTTCTGAAGTGAAGCGATGGGATTTTGTAAGAAAAATATCCATATTTAAAACTGTATAAACTAAAATAATAAGCCAAAAGAGTAACTTCTGAAGCGATGTATGTCGTAGAATGTAGGACCATATAAGCTTAGACGCTTCTCGTGGTTCAAACAATTAGGCCTGGGCAACAAACTCAAGCTCCTTTTCTCTTATATCGAAATCCTCCTATATTCCTGTTAAAAAATTCTAATTTTTAACTTCTAATTCATGATCTGTGTTTCGTTTTGCTCTATCCTCACTTCCACGTTCATCAGTGTGTCAGGTTAGAGGTTAACCTTTAAGTCGATTTGTGTAGGCTGTCTGTTAGAAGCTAGATATTTTAGTTTATAAATATGTACATTTTTCTAACAAAAATCCATTGCTTCACTTCAGAAGGCCTTTATTAACCCACTGGAGCTGAGTGGATATCTTTTATGATGGATTGATGCAATTTTTTGGACTTCAGGAATCAGGAGTGCCATTATAAAGCTTGGAAGAGCAAGAATATTTTATAATATAACTCTGATTGTCTGAAAGAAGATAGTCATTTACACCTAGGATGGCTTCGTGGTGAGTAAATCATAGAATAAGTTTCATTTTTGGGTGAACTATCCCTTTAATGCATAAACACTATGGGAAGTGCACTAGCCAGACGGGATTTAAACTTTGTCGGCTGAAGATCCAAGTTTGGTTTACAGACGAAAAAACATACCAAGCACAATGTTCTCTCACCATTCCTGATTTCTAACACACACTCATCACGTTCGGCCGGTCTTTTGGATTTCAGAGCAGAAATGAAAGCTGATGCTCTCTGTATGTTTTTATGTCGTCTCTCCGGGCTCGTTCGTATGTAAATTGCTCAAGGTTATTTTGTCCATTAGATCATTTAGGTACATTTACCCACCCCTGGAACCAGTTTTTACAAGATGTAATATAAGTCTAAGGTGTCCCCTGAATGTGTCTATGAAGTTTCAGCTCAAAATACACCATAGATTTTTTTTTTTTTTAATTAAGTTTTTTAACTGCCTATTTTGAGGCATCATTAACTATGCACCGATTCAGGCTGCGGCCCCTTTAAATCGCGCACTCCCTTAAAAATGAAAATAGCGACGGCTCTTGTCTCCATGAATACAGTAAGAAACTATGGTAAATTTAACCATATTTAACAGTACATTAGCAACATGCTAACAAAACATTTATAAAGACAATTTACAAATATCACTAAAAATATCATGTTATCATGGATCATGTCAGTTATTATTGCTCCATCTGCCATTTTTCGCTATTGTCCTTGCTTGCTTACGTCTGATGATTCAGCTGTGCACAGATCCAGACGTCCTGCCCTTGTCTAATGACTTGATCATGGGCTGGCATATGCAAATATTGGGGGTGTACATATTAATGAGCCTGACTGTTACGTAACAGTCAGTGTTATGTTGAGATTCATCTGTTTTTGGAGGTCTTTTAAACAAATGAGATTTACATAAGGAGGAGGAAACAATGGAGTTTGAGACTCACTGTATGTCATTTCCATGTACTGAACTCTTATTATTCAACTATGCCGAGGTAAATTCAATTTTTTCAAAGAAATCAGGACAGAAGTGGATGAAAGTGGACAAAAGAGACTTGCAAAAAATGCATATTAATACCAGGTGTAAACAGGGCCATAGATATTCAATGAGAGAGAGAGAAAGAGAGAGAAATGCTTTATCAATCTGAAGTTGAAAAGTCGTTTAATTTCAGAGGCGGGGCAATTTGGTGATAGATTAGAGAGGCAAACACGGGAAAGAATAATCATGAAAGTAAATAGATTGATTTAATTTGATATTATTTACATGCAAAATTATTTGAGGCCCTGAAAAACCAAATAAAATCCTAAGGATTGATAGCCTACTATTGTGTCATAGGGTAATGAAAAGGACAATTGTGGCAAATGCACTGACCTGAAAAAGTGGAGAGAATGATAATAGGTTTTACTAAACCTGTTGAGAAGTACTAGGCATAATAAATAAGGTAATATTTGGCTTTCGGGGCGCTTGGACGAGTGCTGACATTTAGTGACATTTACCTTCCCCCAAGAGATTTTGCAGAAAATGGACAATATCAGGCTGACCAGTAGCATAAAATCCTCTGGTATTTTTTAACCAAGACAGGGCAAAGGATCTTTAATTTATGCTGAACACAACATCAGGACACAGTTATAAGCTGTTTGAATTTCACATTAAGTATAGTTTTTGCAGAGGGAAATCATATTAGCATGAACATACAACAGGAATGAGCATGGAGCATAAATGATAATTCATACTACATTCAAAATATAAAATCAATCTAAAATGCAATTATAAAATCAAAATGTTTCTCACTCTCTTGTCTCTTTTTGATATCATGCCTCCCATGTTTTGTACACTTTAGATTAATCACACTAATTGCCTCAATCATTTTAAATAGGCAGGAGAAGCAGCAGTGGCTCATGAAAAACTCCATCAAAAATCAGTGCCCCTGTACAGATGCATAAAACCCCAACAAGGAGCAACTTGTTGAAAAGAAATTGATATTTTTGTTACACTGCTACAGGCCATTTTCAAATGAATCAGTTCTACATGCGGTGGCTTGTTCTATAATGATGTTGGCTTAAATGAACATATTTGATGAACATTAGCATACTGAGTGCAACATTGATTGATCTGTAGATATCTGAAACACAATCCAAACAACACTAATTTCATCTGAATGAGATTGAGCAGAAATGGAAGCTACATGTGGTTCTTCATATCCAAATACAGCACTATAGACATCGTCTCACAAGGATTTGCAAAGATGTATGAAAATGCATGAAGAACATGTTGACTACCTTCCGTGCGTGTGTGTGTTTTCACATCTCCACTGATTTAATCATGTCTAAATGCCCATATGAAAGCCTATGTGTCATATTCACAGTGGTAATAATATTTATTCAGTGAGGTGAGACTAGTATCTGAACAACAGGGTCATTAAAGTTCATGTCACGCTGCGTTTTAAGGGTGTGAAAGTGGCATCAAGCTCAGCCTTCCGCACGACTCATCTGACTGATATCTGTGCTGCTGGGTATGAAGATGGAAATGTAGCATTGTTTCTTGTTCCTTAACCTCAAATTACATCCGATCTTGTGTTGAGGCTCAGTCAAGAACATAAAAATATTAAACTGTGCATAATGTAGCAAAAACACTAGGAGAAAACATGACTGATAAAAGTCCACATTCATTTATTTGACACAGAAACAGTATTCACTAATGTTTTTTGGGTGACACTATCTGCCACAGTGATAATTTCAAACAACACAAGCTCAAATATGACATTTATAAGTGCCTTATGGGGCTCAAACCAGCAACCTTCCAACACGGATGATTTTTTTTTTTTTTTTCTTATGCGCCATTCTATGCATCTGTGATTTTTTTGTTCCACATTTTCTGCAGTCTGAAGAAAAAAAAAAAAAAAAAAGAAGACAATATTAAAGTTTGACATATGCCAATGTGCACCATTAACATCATCACCTCCACATCGACATAGATGTAAAAGAATGGCAAAACACTCCATCACAATGCCAATTCCAAGATACAGAGACCATAAAAATGAAAAGGTCATATCTATTTCATCTCTGATAAATTTTGCAACCTTCATGTCTCCTGTTACACCTCTAATACTCTAATACACCTCTAAGAGCGATTCATTCCAGGATTCGTCAGCCTCATGTTCTTGGCCATGAATCAATGTCTGAGACTGCTCTGTCATCAGCTAACATGGAATGGCAGCGTGTGTTCTCACTACTTCTGTCTTTGGAGGACGTGACCTTTAAATCAAGAGACAATGTGCATGTAAGCCTAGTCTGAAAATCAATGACGGCCTGAGTAAAATAAATAACTCGGGAAGTATATATCTCAGTCATGTGAGAGATATCTAGATTGAACACTAATACCAATCACATGTTAAAATGAACCACATGGGACATGGGTTACATGTAAATGAATTACCTTTACAACATGATGGGAATATCACCATGTGCACATTTGAACGGCTTCTTCTTAGTCTAAACTTTGAACCTGGAGTAGGGTTATTATCACTAACTGGGCTACTAAAACTAAAACTATTAAACTTTTCTGGTAATTGAAATTCTGCCACTGAATAAAAAATAAAAAAGGTAATTGTGACTTTTTATCTCACAATTCTGACTTTTTTTTTCTCGCAATTGCGAGTTTACATCTTGCAGTTCTGAATTGTGTGATATAAACTCGCAATAACAAGTTATAAAGTTAAAAATTGCAAGATACAAACTCGCAATTGCATGCTATAAAGTCAGAATTGGGAGATATATATCAAAAAATAAATAAAAAAATTGCCTCCGTACAAAAGCATAACAAAATTACTAAAAATTAAATTAAAATGAACATGAAAACTAAAAATATAAAAATAAAAGCCAATTAAAATCATTAATAAAACTAAAATAAAAACTAAATAAAACTGTTTTAGGCACTTTTCATCACATATTTTCGAAATAGGCCTACTATTTAACATTGATAACACCACAAGCAAGGGACAGTCTCGTCAAAACTATTTATTGTTTAATGTTATTTTTGTGAAAATATTAGGCATTGCACTAATGCTTCACCCTGGAAAACAAAATAATCAAATAAATAACAGTAAATGTCATACAATGAGAAAGGTTCACAAAATTAACTTGACAAATTAAAAAGTGCCAGAGTCAGTTTTGTTATGATGTTATGCTGATGCGTTTTATATTGAGTTTCTTAACTACTGTAGTTGACATTTGTTTTCATGACTGAAAGCTCAAAGGACAGATTTATCATATTTTGATAATGACCCATCTAGCTGAATATAAATTTGCAGAATTTTGAAGGCAACTCCATCGCCTCCTTCAGTACTTACAATGAACAAGAATTTGCACCTGTTTGCATATTTGCGTGTTTCTCACCATAGCCATTTTTTGTTTGTTTTTGATGTCAGTTTTAGTGTCACTTTGAAATCCCAGATCCTCTGTCAAGACAGATTGGCTTCTTCATGACTCAGAGTATTGCTGTTGTAGTCTAAATAAACACGTGGCATTACTTAAGCCTAATCTTTTTCTCAGCACATTTTTGTGAGTGTCACTTTTGAATATATCATTTTAAAATACAATTTCCTTTTTGATCTTTGTCTAGCCAGTGTTCTTTTGTCATCCAGACATATTTCCCTGATGAAACATAGAGGTCCATTAGCATTGTCAGTATTCACAGCACGAGCGAGGGGGAATTGCAGTAAACTGAACACCCTTAAGCGTGGAGGTCTTGATGCCACTGCAATTTGCCCACATAGCCTTGTGGACCAGCAACAAATTTCTTCAAAGTCGTGCTTTAGATCTGATTTTGCAGATGAAAGACCCAAACCTTTAAGTTGTTCAAATCTGAACATTGTGACCTGGATTTTTAGGAAGGAATTTGAACCATAACACTAAATCAGATATATGACATACAACCAAGCATAACAGCAGTTACCTTTAAAGAGGCCTTTCCTATGTAATGGATAGTAATCGCCTGCAATTATTTGTGAAATTTACTAACAGTTTATGAAAATCCTAGACCAAGTTGTTTTCTGTTTTCAATGCCATTGAATGCAAATATAATGGTTTCTGTTGGTTACATAGTTGCACCAGTAAGTGGTTACAAAGTTCTGTCTTTATGAGTGAGTCAAATTAATCATTCATTCACTCAACAGATTCATCCATTTAGGAACGAATCAAGAGACCATCTTCATGAGTGATTTGTTGAATCATTTACCCATTAGATTAGTATATAGATGCCAATTCATTCCGGAAAGTGACTGGCTGCATCCAAAATTGCATATTCTCTTGAGTAGGTATTTATTTTTTATAGTACTACATTTGTCATGTTGTCACTATCATGTGACCTACCAGCATCAGTTGGTGAAATAGGTGATTTCAGACACATATATCTGTTGTCTTAACGAGTGAGTCATTGAATCATTCATTCAACAGATTCATTCAAAAACGTTAACCATACGTTTTGTTGCATAGTGTTGGCTTAGTTTGGAACTAGTTTCTTTGGTTTAGCAAATTACCAGAAACAATTTTGACTGGGTCTTGAATACATGGATATTTCACTCATAGCACTTTACACATATATGTGTGCACTTACATACGCATATTCATACATGCATAGTATATAAATAGGTAATATTTTACATTTGTTAACCTTAGTTAAAGCATTAACTAACATGAACTAACAATGAGCAATATATACATTTGTTCATTGTTTATGTTAGTTCAGAATGCATTATTAACTAATGTTAACATACAAATTTAGATTTTAAAAAGTTGGTAACACTTTTAACCAAAGTCACGTGATTCAGCCGTTGGCAGTTTGACACGCGATCTGAATCACGATTCGATACACTGATTCATTGTGCCCCGAAGCTTCATGAAGCAGTGATTTGAAATCGGCCATCACTATATAAGTCGTTATTTATTTTTTATTTTTTTGGCACACCAAAATATTTGCGTCAATTTATAATATTAATATTGAACCACTGTACTCACATGAACCGATTTAAATATGTTTTTAGTACCTTTATGGAAGTGTCATAGCTCCCTATGCAGGCCTCATGGAGCCATCGGATTTCAACTAAAATATCTTAATTTGCGTTCGGAAGATGAACGAAGGTCTTACGGGTGTGGAACGGCATGAGGGTGAGTAATAAATGACAGAATTTTCATTTTTGGGTGAACTAACCCTTTAATGTCTTATTCTGCATGACTTTATATTCTAATCCTAGCCAATAAGATTAATAAGCAGTAATTATGAGTTTATTGAGGCAAAAGTCATAGTTAATAGTGAGAGATAGTGACCCTAATCTAAAGTGTGACCAAAACTAAACTAATCTTACCAATTATCTAAGATTAATAGATGCTGTAGAAGTATTGTTGATTAGTTCATGTTAACTAACTAATGTTAACAAATGAAAGCTTATTGTGGTTTTAAGTACTACCTATGGATGAAAACGTGACATTTGAATAGCAAATATTTATCCAAACATGATTTATGCCTCTGCAAAAATAAAAATACGTTTCTCAGTATATCTTTGTTCGTGCTCTTGGGTCATATTTATTCCTGAGGCAGAATTTGGTCCCTCGTTCCCGCATGTTGGAGTCAGCATGATTTGTCACTAAGTATTCCCATCTGGCCTCGACATCTACGATGTCCTGATCCGACACTCGTTGCATAATGACTCAAACTGCCCTTGTCCTCCCATTGTGATGTAAGTGGGATTACTAAGACAGCTAGAAGTTAGGGTTTCAAGACCATCTTGTGCTCGACATCAGAAACCACTGAGTGGATCGATACATCAGAAATGAAATACAATGTCTGAAATCCTTAATGTCGTACTCCACAATTGTGGTTTTTGTCAAAGGCACAGTTGACTCTCGGTGTCTTATGAGATTGAATCAAAGAACACTTCAGCAATATTTTAACATAATATGGAGTAACCAACCGAATGACATTTTATCTATCACAGAGCGACTGCATGATTGGCACTCTCCATGAACAGCGCACAAAATATCTGATTCCCCCACCCACTCTAAATTTGTAGAGCAAATGATCACAGAAAAGAGGTACTTAACCTTCAGAAAATGTAAATTATACATTATTTTGCATTTATTTCATATCAGGTTGCAACACCAGGGTCTAAACAGTTTAAAACCAAAATGGTGTGACTTTTTTTTTTTTTTTTTCAATAAACATGCAAAAAGAAAATGTAAAATTGTTATACTGTACATTTATAAATTTTATCTAGATAGATAGATAGATAGATAGAATAAATGTATAACAATAAAAATATCTATCTAAACATGTTATTTTAGGTTTTATTTGAGTTTTATTCATATTTTGTATTTATGTATTTAGTTCTCATGTTAATTTTAGTTTGTTTGTTTTTGTAATTTCATTATGTGCTTTTGTCATGTATTTATTTATTTATTTATTATTGCTATTTTTGTTTCATTTATTTTTATTTGAGTTTAGTTTTGATTGATTTTCAGTTAATAATTGTAGTACTTTTTTGCCAATTTAATTTGAAACGATATGTATTGTGGAAAGCGATTTACAAATAAATGTGAATTGAATTGAATTGAAATGTGAATTGAATGCTTAATGATTACAATCACTAAAACGGTTTTCATTTTATGCTGTAGAAATGGTCCAAATGGTATCACTGTTCCTGTTTGCTTGTGTGCCGTCATTTGACCCAGTTAAGAGTTAAATTGAGTTTATAATTAGAAATAATTTTTATTTAATTTTAAACAATTTAAAAGATAATTGTGACTTTTTATCTCACGATTCTGACTTCCACCCCCCTCACACCATGTGTTTACATCTCTCAATTCTACAGTTGTGAGGTATAAACTTGTAATTGTGACTATTAAGTCCGAACTGTGAAATATAAACTCGCAATTGCAAGAAAATAAAGTCTGAATTTTGAGATATACCTGTAAACTCTCATTTCTGACTTTTTTTTTTTTTTTTTTTTTTTGCAATTCTGACTTTTTTTCACAAAATTGTCAATTTATCTCACAATTCTGACTTCTTTTCTCAGAACTGTGAGATTTATAAAGTCCAGTTTGGAAAGGTAAAAAAAAAAGTAAAAAAAGTTTTTTTAAAAGTAAAAAACTAATTTTTTTTTTTCAGAATAGCAGTTTATATGTCACATTTGCAACTTTATATCATGCAGTTTTGAGAAAAAAAGTCAGAATTGCAAGATAAATTTGCAAATACCTTTTTAATTCTTTATTCAGTGATTTCTCGTTGAGGTGAAAGTGTCTCACGATATTGCCATGGCAGAGTGTGAGAGTGAAATTAGGACAGAATATGCCACTGCTATGTTTACATTACGCCTCCACTGTCGTTTTTCTTTTAAAAAAATGGAAACCACTTAATTCAGTTGGATTTGGTCGCTTCAATCCCATACAGCTCTTTCAAAACGGGCTGCACTCATCATGTGTCGAGAGTAAGTGACGAGATGACTGACAAGACCATGGCGGAGTATTTGTTGCACAACAGAAGCTAAGAGTTTGACAAATGTCTTGTTATCTTGTAGAATGCACGCTCAGCATCTATTAGCTCTGGATCATACATAAGAATTAAATAAAAAAGGATTCATTTATTATAATACTTTAAGAAAAATAATGAAACTTTTTCATCACAACACATTGGGAACATGATTAATGTGCAGCACCAATAATGTTTTATCAATTGGCCCTGGAACTTGGCTATGTTTACCAAACTCTAAAATCACCTCATATCCTCCCAGTCCCAACACTACTATAACTGAAAGTCAGAAAGCCGCGGCTTGAACTGACCAACCATAGTTCTCAATATCAGTAGTATTTAAGCAGTGCACTTGATTTAATAAAATAATATCTGGCATAAGACATCAAGTAAAGACATTGAGTGCACCTTGCTGTTTAGTCTGCAATCCTTTGACAAACCATCAGGCGAAATTGCATGACAAATCCTGCTTAGCAAATTGCTCCATGCAAGGTCAATCCAGTTGCAGTCACCCGAAAGCTTGGTCAGTAACTGCCTAGATACTTGCACATAAGCGAGACGCCACAGCACCACTCGAATCTCTTCTGAAGCAGTCAGCGCTAATTACTGCAGACATGCCAGACAGATCCTTCCTGTCAAAGTCTTGGTGCCTCAGGACATACAACCTAGACTTTTGTGGGGAAAGGACACACAACTTGGACTAGGAGGGGGGGTGGGTGGGTGTGTGTGTGTGTGTGTGTGTGTGTGGGGGGGGGGGGGGTGGACGGGTGGACACACCACACCAAAGTTTCTTGGGAGCTATTTCGCTTTATCCTTGCTTGACCTACACTAGCATTGTGAAGCGAAGGGCTGAATCAGGGTGAGAATTTGAGGTGAAATTGCATCGGTATTCCTAAAGCATGCAGCAGTTTGAGTGGATGCATATTAGATCAACCAAAAAGACCTTCTATGTTTTGACAGTTTTACTTATGGGTGTATTCCCATATCCCAAATAGTGACAACTTGAAAAAAGGGTCATTGCACAAGTGGGCTGCCTTAACTACCACTTCAGCTGCCGCTGAAATTGTCTTAATTGTAGTCGCAGAGCTTTGTTCAATAATGCACAAGGAAACTGTCAATCCACGACAAACAAATCAATCACTTCAACGAGGAAATGACTGAGGGTGCGTTTCCATAAATTGATGTAGCCAAACGAATAATGGGTATGGTGGAAAAAACAGGGGGAAATGAAAAGACACTTGTTGTAAATTGTTTTGCGAATTACATTTCAATCAAGTTGTAATGAATAAAACATAAAAGGCTGTGCAGCTAAGGAAGGCAGATAACACATTACAGATTACAGAGAATACAGCGTTTATTCTCTTTGAAATAAGAAATGAAGAGAAACTTTTTACCAAAACTTTAATACAGAATTTTTGCTAAGTAAATGATGATCCTTTTCAATATCTAATGTTCCTTATCCAACAACAAAGAGACTATTTTAGAATTACAGACACAAGGACAATGAGGAGAATATATAATGATAGTGTACAGTACAATCAGATTTTGCAGATAAGATGATTAAGATATGTCAAGTTCACAGAGTTGTCATTGTTAAATGAAACTAAAACTATGATTTTTTTTTTTTTTGTTACAAAGTGGGAGAAAACTACAGATTGCACTTTCACATTTTTGTATCCCTGCCCATGGACAGTCGGATCAACAGAGGGTTATTAACAGAACGACTATTGTAAGAGTAGGTTTTATTACTATATTGAACTATGTGTACTCTTTAAAGAGGATTATAGTAAAAATGAAACACATTATTTCCCTCTCCATTTGGCCTAAAACACTGTGTCCATGGTCATTCAGTTTGAAATGTTGACTACAAACACTGAGGTTTTTCAGATTTCCAGGCAAGGCATTCTCTCCTTATTTACGATTCTTTGCAGCCTTTATCCACTGCCCACAAAGCGCTGGATCATTAACTGGAAACTGAAAGTAACTCACTCCCATTGAACATTTACTCTTTGAATTCTTGCACCTGGGAACAATACAAGTCAACACCATTATGATTAAAAGTTTGCCAAGAAGTATTTCCTACTAAAGCAAGGTGGCAGAGAGTGGTGGAGGGACCCACAAAATCCCGGTAGTCTAATTCGCTGCTGGTTCCCTCAAGATTTTCCTATGGGGTTTTTTAATGCATGAGTAAAATAAAGTCTGTGGTAAACATAACTCGATGATACTTTGGCGTTTTGTTCTACAACGTAAATTTCACACACCCATACTATCAATGCAAATTTTGAAGTAATTGTTTATTTTTGAAAATGTATCTTTTTAATAAGTAACTAGATAAGTCAGTTTAGTGTGTCAGTATGTGTAATTTACGTTGTAGAACAAGTATTATCAAGTTATGTTTACCAAATTGCAGTAACCCCATTATAAAACCCCATGGAAAAAATATCGAGGGAACCAGGGGCGAATTGGTCTTCTGGGTTTTGATGTCATCTCTGGGTCCATCCAAAGTAGCATACTCTCTTGAGTAGGTACTTAATTTGAAAAAGTAATTACGACCGCTATGAATGTACGTAGTATGAATGTAATTTGGATGCAGTACATCCGCCATGTTGTCATTATCATGTGACCTACTAGCGTCAGTTGTGTTGCTTCACTGCCATTCACAAGTCCTTTCCCGTGGCCTCATGGGATAGTAAAGTGCCCATCATATGCACACTTCAGGATTTTATAGTTTACTTTATAGTTGGAAGGTATGCGATTTCGATGGCGCCATGTGACTCTGGTTAAGCCTATCCATAACAGACTGGTGGCAGTCTTATATGGCAACATGCCCAGTGCATTATGGGTGTTGGAGTTTTCCTACCCATTTGGCAAATGAGAAGACAACACATTTTTTTTCTGTATTTTCTCTAATCAGGTCGCACTAATGTGAGAAGAGAAGAAAAAAAAAAAAAAAAAAAAGATAGTAATAATAGTTGATGCCTTGGTTTGAATTTTAGGGTTAAAGGGGCAGAGAAGGTTTATATTTGATTTGCTCTTTTCATGGGATTATGATTTGTTTGCTTTGAGACTCAAAAAAACATATTAGAATCAGACAGAACTAGGGAAAAAAATGTCACGCATAAATCTTGTTAGGCACTGTACATTTCATGAAGGAACCAAACTAAAGCGTGGGATTTTATTCAAAGTCTTATTTATCTAAATAATGTAGATGATAAAAATACACCATATGTCCATGCTAGCTCTTAATTAGACAATCTATCAGCATTCATTACCGTATTAGGGGCTGTTCTCATGTGGTAGGTAGTAAAAAACAGGATAATACAATTTTTTAATTCTAACCTGCATTTTTGCATGCTTAAAGGACATGTCAGGAAGGGGACACTGCTCACATGATCTTTCTGAACAAATCAACTGAACCACTTCACAAATTAGATGATTTATCTATACAGTAGCATATGACCACATAATAATGCATGCACAAGAGTGAACAAAACAATTAGATATGTCAATTAGACTCAAGTCTCTCACATAATTTTGCTTCTCAAGTGTTTAAAGAATGTTTTGATTTTTTACAAAACAAGATAAAAATAGGCAACTGTCTGGATAATGGCTCTTTTGACAGATTTCTCAAAATCACAGATAAGATCAGTCAACATCAGATTTTGTTCTCATTCTGCTTTGTTGCGACTCACTAACAAGCAAAACAAGTTGCAGACAGTTCGTCTGCATATACCCAACAACTTCAGCGGCACTATCACGGTCAAATCAATTATTTCCATTCTGTGTTTTCTTCTGTGACAGTGAGGAGTTCCTTTGAGGCATTTTAGATTGTTATAGCAAATGATTTTAACTGTTCTGCACTAGAGAAAAGATGAATGGTGGCATCCAGAGTTTCTCCTTGGAAAGTGTAAGCATATAGCTGATCTAGGATCAGATTAAAGGGAATAAGAGAAGCCTCTTGTATAAAAGGTTATTTTTTGATTATCTGTCTGAAAGGTGAAATATGAAGCTCTCTGTACTTGCAAAGATGTTATAAATCTGCTACATACTGTACATGGGGAAGGGGTTTACATGATATCAAAACAAGGGTACCTTGGTGAACCTGAAATAAGATACATGAAGAGTGTAAACAATACTAAATGCTCCAGCAATAGCACAATAATTGGATTATTTTACAACATCAGGTCTGGGTTATATTTCCCTTTAAAAATCAAAAGAAAAGAATGTTACATTTATATATCAATATTAATTGAAAAAAAAAATCCATATTATATTTTGCAAGTAAATTAAGCCTTTTTTTTTTTTTTTTTTTTTTTTTTTTTTTTTTTTTTTTTTGCATGGTGACATTATTGGCTTATTTCCCCTGTAATGACATCAATTTTCTACACATTTTTTTTTTTTTTTTTTTCAAATAAATGAATTTTTCAGAAATAAATTTTTTTCTGAAATTAAAATATCAGGTTACACTTTATTTCGATGGCCCCCTTTATAGTGTTGTCAAAGTCGGTACTGAAATGTAAAAAAATGTGATAACAGTATTCCCTAGATTCTTAAACACCTCTGATTGGCCATTGTGTTCACGTGCTCAACATATGTCTGTGATCGGCGTTTAAAGCAGGCTTCTATCAGCGGGTCCCTAATATATCCGCTAATAGATGCCTGCTTTCAAATACCGTGTGTATATGTGTAAGTGCTTGGAACATCTTTAATGTCTATTTACATGTTTTTGAAGCGCTGATCTTTGATGCCAATCCCAGACTTATCTGTTGAGCACATGAACTCAATGGCCAATCAGAGGAATCCGTTCAACAGTGTTCAAAATGCTAGGGGGAAATGCTGGTATAGTCACATTTTTTTTGAATTTCAGTACCGACTTGGTACCGAAGTCGCCTCCTTAGACAACCCATTTTTGAAGAGGTGCACATCAGGCTTCATTGTACGCTTCAAGTGGTACAAACAGCCTACGCTGTAGCTACGCTGTACACTTAATGCAGAAGTATAAATCAGCCATAACTCGCAGAGTATTAGTTAAAGGGTTAGTTCACCCAAAAATGAAAATAATGTCACTTATTACTCACACTCATGTCGTTCTACACCTGTAAGACCTTCATTAATATTCGGAACACAAATTAAGCCATAGCCAGCAATGACATATCCTCTGTTAAGATCCATAAAGGTACTAAAAACATATTTAAATCAGTTCATGTGAGTACAGTGGTTCAATATTGATATTATAAAGCGATGAGAATATTTTTGGTGTGCCAAAAAAACAAAATAATGGTTTATTTAGTGATGGCTGATTTCAAAACACTGCTTCAGGAAGCTTCGGAGTGTTACCGTGCGTTCACACCGCCGGCGGCGAGAGCGTCAACATTCGCCTTGGCCGCCCTCAGTGCCCTGCCAACAACGCTGTACTGTTCGTTCAAACCGCCGCCGACGGGAGGGTCAAAGCAGAGCCAAAATAAATGACAAGTCGCGTCAACCAATCGGAAGCCTCTCAAGCGAGGACCTCTACATTCTAATTGGTTGCCGCCGAACCGCGTCATAGCTCATTACCATAAAGTTAACCTGATTTCAACTCTCCTCGCCGCTCTCACCGCCCAAGACGCGCCGCGCCGCTCTCGCCGGAGCTCGCCGCTGGCTCTCATTGAGAATGAATGACTAGCGTCACTTTGACGCTCTCGCCGCCGGCGGTGTGAACACACAGTTATGAATCAGCGTATCGAATCATGATTCGGATCGAGTGTCAAACCGCCAAACTGCTGAAATCACATGACTTTGGTGCTCCAAACCGCTGATTCGACACCAAAGATTCATAACGCTCTGAAGCTTCAACGCTTATATCACTATATAAGTCGCTATTTAGTTTTTTTTTTGTTTTTTGGCGCACCAAAAATATTCTTATCCCTTTATAATATTAATATTGAACTACTGTACTCACATGAACTGATTTAAATATGTTTTTAGTACCTTTATGGATCTTAACAGAGGATATGTCATTGCTCCCTATGCCGGCCTCATCGGATTTCAACAAAAATATCTTAATTTGCATTCCGAAGGTCTTATGGGTGTGGAACGGCACGAGGGTGAGTAATTAGTGACAGAATTTTTATTGGGTGAACTAATCTTTTTAAAGTTGCAGTCCGTGATTTTTGGCCCTCTAGCGGTTAATAAACAGAACTGCATGCATCTTGCGTAAGAACATTGTAGCTGGAGCTACTTTTCTCTGTGTATGTCTATGGCGAGTCACGCAGTTACTGTGATACTCTGCGGCGGGTATTACCAGTCCGGTCTGAAATAGTCTGAATATAAACACTTATAATAAGTGTACCATAAGGATTCATGGTAAAATCCCGGTTTGGAAAATGGATTCATGTTGTACATTCTCATTATATAAATTTTGTTGTGGACAGCAGCTTTAAGTATTAGACTATTAGGGGTAAGGGTAGTAGAATAAGAGGTTAGGATTAGTAGAGTAAGTTGACATGTACTTGCAAAGTTACTTCCGTCAGTAGAATGTCTGTTGGTGGACCATTACATTAAGTCCACACTAGTGTATTTTAGCTTAACATGGCATTTTATAATGAAAACGATCTCCATCCATACTGCTGTTTCCACTGCGTTTCAGACTACATGAATGAAAACGCATGTCACATGACCATTCATGCACAGTGGGTATGCGTGTACAAGTGTAAACAGTTACCGATTACTCTAATAATAGTTTTCTCTTGGGCATGTAGACAGCTGCAGTATTATAAAATGCAGAGTTTAGTTGCACAATGGCTGCTAAAAAGGACAACAAAGTCTGCAAAGCTTGCGGTTCAGTCTCTAGGTTATTGTTTACACGGTTGTCGAGGTGGTCTGTTATTGTCGTGTTCTGGTAGAGTAATGGTTATATGATAGGGACTTGATGAATCAGGGAAGGATAAAGTCCAGAAGACCCAATCAGGGAGCAAATGTGGCAGCCACGCCTTCGTTTTCAAAAGACTCCATTTTGGTCAGTATACACTGAAATGCAGCCCTGGAGTTTTCAGACTAAAATGAGGTCAGCCAAAAGTCTCCATGTTCGATGGTCCGAAAACTCCAAAGTGGTGTGGAGGCTGGGCGTAACCGTTTCAAAAGTTAAGCATTTTAAAATGAAATGCACTAGTGTAAACAGAGCTTAAAGTATTAGTTCACTTTTAAAAAAAAAATAAATAAAAAAAAAAAATAAAAAATGACCAATCGTTTCACTACATAAGATTGTGTAGAGCTGCATTAAAACGGCAATTTGGACCTTCCACCCGGTGAACCCCACTGAAGTCCACTAAGAATCCTGCAATGTTTTCCTCAAAAACATTAATTTATTTTTGACTAAAATAAGAAAGACATAAACATCTTGGTTGACATGGGGGTGAGTAAACTGTGAGGAAATTTTCATTCAGAAGTGAACTAATCCATAGATATTAAGCAGTCGCTACTAATTCTCTAATGAGATTTGACATAGGCGAAACGTTACATATTGTCAGCAGAACGTTTAAAGTGGACCATCAGTATAGTGTTACCAAATATTATGTAATATAAATACTTTCTTTATACATTGCTGTGCTGTGCTTTGCTCCGTCTCATGGACACGACTGAAAAGAAATGAAGATTAGTTATCAAAACACACATCTGCTCCTTGGAAACTTGTGATAGTGTACACTACTAATGAACCCTAGACAGTTTTCAAGCCATCTTGTAAAATGTAATAACTAACATGGATATATAACACAATGATTTGTTTCCACTGGACAATAACAAGGTTAAATACTCATTTTAAATCAATTAGCTCAATTAAAATATCATTTGCAGAGACAAATACACAGACAAACACTAACAGTGAGTGTCAATCTTAATTTACATTAACAGTGGACGCATGAAGCTCAGGAAACCTGTTATGAGAACATGTCCAGATCATATTTCACTCGATAATCAAAACTAATAAATACGAAAATATATTTAGCTTTTCAAAAATACAGCCTGTTTTAGGACCACAAAGACATTTGCATGGCAACTAAGCACATTTATCATTACCATCATGTAGAGAATTCCCTCATCACTGTGGAAAATAAATAAATAAATAAATAAAATAAAAATGCTGAATCTTTAATTGATGCTGTATTATAATAATGTGAATCTAATGAGAATAACCATAGAGACAAAGAATACCTCAAAAGTAAACATTACAATGCATTATGGTAATGAGAACTCAGGGGAAAATGTGATTGTCATTAAAATGATGCCACAGTGTTTTTAGTTATGTGATTATTATTATTATTATTATTATTATTATGGTTATTTTATTTTATTTTAGTTATGGTTTTATTTTATTTTATCATTTATTATTTTTAAATTAAAATGTTACCTGTATATATTATGAAGGACAAAAGCATTATTTAAACATATTGATAAAATAACCGATACTGATACTGTAAAAATAACCGTAAAAATAAATAAATAACAGCCACTTGTTGTGCAGTACTTGGCTCAGAGTAGTTCTTCTCTTTCTAATGCCTCAACTTGGGAATTATTATATTTTGAAAACTGCATCTCAGTTGTCTCTGTTCTGCCAAATGCTTGTATATGAAACTCCGCTGTTCCCCACGAGTTCCCCCTGCTCTTGATAATTGCTCTGTGAAAACGTTTATGAATCTATCACGTTGCAAGGTTGGCCATGTCGTTCTAGATTGACGCGTTGAAATGAGATCACTCAGAGTTAATTAGCGGCTTGGCAGAAGAAGTAAGCACAAGAGTCCACAAGAGACTGTGGGATAGAAAACAGCAAACCAATGAAACAACTTGCTTGAAATGCCAAGCTCTGCTTTGTTTTAGATTGTCTACAAGCTCAAAACCTGATATCTGACATTATTAATGCCAGCAAACGGAAGTTGTGATAGTTGTCTCTTCCCTTTTGTGACGTTATATTCAAGTAAAACAGCTTCTAATAAGAATAATGTAGGACTGGACTTGATTTTGTTCACGGGTAATTGATTGGATGGTTGTGGTTTGCTATTTGTCAATCTCATGTGAGTGACAGGTTGCCCCGCCCTTACGCCAGTACACACGTTATCAGAGATAAGAAGAGATGTCGCTCTAAAATAAAATTGATTTTCATGTTTCATTTATTTATTTATTATTTTTTTTTTTTTCAGTTTTAGTTTAATAATTTCCAGTTAATTATTTTGTTTCAACTTCTTCCAGTTTATTGCCAAGGCAACATTTCTAATTCCTATTTATTTTTTTATTTTTTTATTTTTTTATTTAAACTAATATTTTATTTTATTTATTTATTTATTTATTTATTTATTTATTTTTTTTTATTTTATGTATGTATGTATGTATGTATGTATGTATGTATTTATTTATTTAATTTTATTGTTTTAGCCTTATTTCAGTTAGAGAAATATTTTAGTTTTAGTTCTTTTTTTCTAGATTTAATCCATTTTAGTTTATTTATTTAGCAATTTTAATTTCTGTTTAGTTTTTTTTTTAATTTAAACTAATATTTAATTTTATTTCCACTAACATAAATATTTTAGTTTTAGTTCTTTTTTTTCTAGATTTAATCCATTTTAGTTTATTCATTTAGCAATTTTAATTTCTGTTTAGTTTTTTTTTTTTATTTAAACTAATATTTTATTTTATTTTATTTCCACTAACATAAATATTTTAGTTTTAGTTAACAATAATAACGCTGTTTCGTGGTGATTTTAAAACATTCTCTTATCGGCATCTTTTGTGGAGGGTACCGTTTCCTCTTGTGTCATAAGAAAAACTACCTCTGTGCCAAACTGATTTCACTTTCACCTCTGCGCCACTTGTTTTGATTGTAAATTGGTGCATCTCAAAAGGATATGATTGCACTTGGATTTCATCTGGAGATGTGAAATTACGCCCTCGTGTGTAAACCTATCATAAGGGGCAATTTCCACCAGAAGGGACAGGGATAAAAAGGAGCAGGGGTCAGACGTATTGCAGCGTGTGGCGGCAAGAGAGCACTGCTCAAAGAACACTTGCTTTAAGATACTTTGAGTGGACTTGCTGCGTAGGCCACATAAATCTAGTGCTGACAACCACAGTAAAAGTCATTACTCACGCACTGTCACGGCACCAGACCTGCTTCAGCCTCACATAAGCCGTACGAACCCTCTTCTGTCACTCTGTTGTGCTTTATGCAGCAGCGTCGCTCGCTTAGGCTCATTCATCTAATGGAAGCAATGAAAATGGGGGAGGCAAATTGATGTGGTCCATTTAAGGCCTCGATTCAAGCCAGCGCCATTGCTTTTAATAAATAGGAGAGTATTGATATATTTCTATCTCCCCATGAGAGCAGAGGGCAGAGGATTCCCGTTATTGGTGGAGGGTTTTATTTATTTATTTATTTATTTATTATAAAGGCTCTGATATATGTTAGGTGCACATATGAGTAGATATTGGATTATGAATCATCTAAATAATTCAGTGCAAAATCAATTGAAATTATTAAAATGTTCAATTTATTTCCAAAAGAGATGGGCACTGATATCAAACTGATGGTAAACACAGAAGCTCTACCACACACATATAGAAACAAAAAAATTTTCAGCAGTATTGTTTCATATATGTAGCAGCAAGCCAACTGAATATTCTATATAAATACAACAACTGACAACAACTATACAAGTTTCAGAGATTGGATATTGACTTCATGTCCTTTCTAAAAAGAATGCGCATGATCTTAAAAAATCCAATATAACTGATAAAGATTCAAATCTGGTTATGTTTTATCCACTGAGCGAGTGCATCAATGATTTTTTATCCAATGTGACTTCAGGGAGTATATCAGTGATGACACAAAATACATGTATAAACAGACACAAACAAATCATGCCTGATGCGTACATTTTTAAACTTATCAGTCAGAATTGCTTCTGAGAGACACCAGAATTACCTTTGAAGAAAAAAAGCGTATTCCTGTGATATTTAGCCAAATTGACACTCTTTCGCCTGGAAGCAAGACCGAGCTGATACTCACATCAATGATGACAGGCCCTTGTTGCATGGGCAGCAAAGTGTGAATGAACAGAAGCTGCAATGTTACTAAAAACAGAAAAAAAAAAAAAAAAAAAAATCACATGGGTACATTCAAAAATATGAAAGCAGTCTCTTGAAAGTAATCCACTGACATTCACAAGATAGAAATCACCACAGAAGATACAGAGATTATGTCTTAGACATAGATTAAATTTACCCCCAGTTTCACAGACAAGGCTTAAGCTATCCTAAAATGCATGTTTGAGCTGTTTTATCTGAAAGCAACTTGCCCTGACATATCTTCAAATATGTCATTGCCATTGTTTTCTCAAGACGCACACCAGTTATGTTATTTTTTTTTTTTTTAGTGTACATTTATAAAAGCTACTTAAAGGGTTAGTGATGAAAATGATGTCATTAATGACTCACCCTCATGTCGTTCCAAACCCGTAAGACCTCCGTTCATCCTCGGAACACAGTTTAAGATATTTTAGATTTAGTCCAAGAGCTTTCTGTCCGTCCATTGGAAATGTATGTACAGTATACTGTCCATGTCCAGAAAGGTAATAAAAACATCATCAAAGTAGCCTAGTTTATGCTGAATACAGTGTAATGGCACTTTTGTCATTAATGTGTTGTTTATGAACAACTGAAAAAAGCACAAATGTCAGGGCATGTCAAAACTTATCAGGGCCCCAAAAATCCTCAGACCCCAGAGGGTTAATGCTGTTTTTCAGCAAGGACTGAAAAATTAATGTCTATTGTGGGTTAGTGATCCAAACATAAGAAAAAATTTCCCCTCAAGGTATCCTTTGCATGTCTAGAGGAAAGCTTTAGATATACCCAGTCTGACACCCATAAATTGTTAAGTGGTTGTAAAGAAACAATTTCCCAGAGCGTGCCAAGTCTGAGTCTTGTTTATGTGCGGTACATGTGTAATGCATGCGGTCTATGTGCTCTCTCTATGATAAAAGTGCAATACCGATGCTGCTTGTCTCTTTAAATGTTTCCTCCGCTTCCTTTTCCTTCTCTCAGCTCCTAACAGGAGCACAGATGTTCATTTAGGCTTTGGCCGATACCTTCCACGCAAGACCCAATACATCTGCTTGCTCCGTTCCGGGGGTTCATAATTACTCCAGAAGCGAGTTGTGTTTTGGAACATCAACAATGCATCATATGTTTGTTTTCTTTCTCATGAAAACGCAAAACCATGTACGGCACTGTACCATTTCCGATGCTGGAAACGGCTCCTGGGATGTTCTGTTTCGTTGCAGATAATGAATGTGCTTCAATGACTGGTGTTTCCAAGAAGATTTAAATCCCATCTCAACCATTTTTTTTTTTTTTTTTTTTCTTCTTTGCTGTTGAGGATGTTGTGGATATTAATAATAGTTCAGGCTAAAGTGTCATTTCTCTTCTGTTTGAATATGCACATTACAGCATGCCTTTCTTTTTTTCGGTACTGCATACATTTTACATTGCATAAAAGTCCACTTGCAGAATTTATTTGATAAAAATCAGAAGTTTATAGTGAAATGGAAGTTGTGATAGTCTTTACTATTGTGACATATTCTGCATCTCGAACCAGAGAAAATGTTGGACGGGACTTTATTTTGTTCATGGGGAATTGACTGGATGGTTTGCTACTGGTGGATCTCATGTGAGTGACAGGTTGTCCCGCCCTCACACCAGTAAACAAGCCATCAGAGAAGAGAGAAATGTCACTGTAAGAGGGAGGTGAAGTTATTTTGATTAAATATTACAAGGACACATTCATTTTAAAGTGTCCTTATTATGATTATGCTATTTTAAAGGCTCAAAAGACATTTTGTTTAGGAAGTCTCCTATAATAGGTTTAGGTTCACAAAAGACTTTAATTTTACTCATAATATACATTGTAACATCACCTCGTCTCACTGTGTCTGAAATGGCTTGATCGAGGATCCAGGTTCTCTAAACCCCTCCTTTCTGCCTTTCCAAGAGCTACTCTGCTCTGATTGGTCAGATGGCTTAGTCTGTTGCGATTGGTCTACTGCTTAAAGCACATGTCGAAAATGAAATGCCCATTACCATATCTGAAATTCAGCTTCAAAGGTTTCCTCAGCACTTGTGTGATTCAAGCCAGCTTTGGTTTTTCTGTATCAATTCAAGCCTGAGTCCTCATTTTTTTTAAATGCATGCAAAGCAGATTTGCTTTCGCAGCAGAATATAGCGTCTTATCAACATGTCGACAAATGAACCAAACTTTTGCAGTCTTGACTATAACTATACAGTCTTCAATGGCGGCTAAAAGTAGACGTCCGCGAGCAGGTAATGAATACATTATGCAAATTTGTTACAAACCAATGTATGTAACAGGAAGTGAGAGGACTAATTTCAGCAGTTTAGAATCCATTATTTTAGTAGACAGGTAAAAATCTTTAAAACTTTTACATTCACAGACAGCTATTACACACTGCATGAAAGGTAATATAGAGGCACTTTAAACAATGATGTGAATGGAAAATATATTATAATAAATACTGGAATATTCCATGTAAAAAATAATATAAATGGTCAATGTTGATTTCATGGTTATTTTAAATTGTAATTCAGATTGTCATTTGAATTTTAGCGGATTGCTACGGGGCATCTGTTGGATGTAAACTACGCCAGGATGACCAGCTGAAGCATTGTTGAACTCAAGTGTGCATAATATCGAAGGCAGGTGATGTGTGTCAGGTGGGCTCCGCTCTAGTATTCAGAATGGGCTCTTGTATTGCATGCCACTTAGGAAGAGTGAGATGAAAGAGCTTCTGGTGGTCCTGCCGTCAAAAAGACAAAAGCAATAGTACTGTTGGCGTGCACACAAACACACACGCTTGCTGGACATGGCCTAAGGATGAGCTTATAAGAAACGCCACCTTAGAAATGTAACTAGTAAAAAAAAAAGGGCTGTACAGCAACACATATGGAATACTGCTATATACGAATATATCATATTTGTTTAAAGGTGCCCTAGTTCAAAAATTGAATTTACCTCGGCATAGTTAAATAACAAGAGTTCAGTACATGGAAATGACATACAGTGAGTCTCAAACTCCATTGTTTCCTCCTTCTTATATAAATTTCTTTTGTTTAAAAGACCTTGAAAGATCAGGCGAATCTTAACATAACACCGACTGTTACGTAACAGTTGGGGTGTACGCCCCAATATTTGCATATGCCAGCCCATGTTCCCAACATAATGAAAGGCATTAGACAAGGGCAGCCAGTATTAACGTCTGGATCTGTGCACAGCTGAATCATCAGACTAGGTAAGCAAGCAAGCAAAATAGCGAAAAATGGCAGGTGGAGCAATAATAACTGACATGATTCATGATATCATGATATTTGAGTGATATTTGTAAATTGTCTTTCTAAATGTTTTGTTAGCATGTTGTTAATGTACTGTTAAATGTGGTTAAAGTTACCATTGTTTCTTACTGTATTCACAAAGACAAGAGAGCCGTCGCTATTTTCATTTTTTAAACACTTGCAGTCTGTATAATTCATAAACACAACTTCATTCTTTATAAATCTCTCCAACAGTGTAGCATTAGCCCATTAGCCACGGAGCACAGCCTCAAACTCATTCAGAATCAAATGTAAACATCAAAATAAACACTGTACTTACACGATTAGACATGCTGCATGATAAACACTTTGTAAAGATCCATTTTGAGGGTTATATTAGCTGTTTGAACTTTTTTTTATGTTGTTTAAGGCAAGCGCGAGCTCTTGGGGCGTGGAACACCAGATTTAAAGGGCCACACACCCTGAATCGGCCCATTTATAATGATGCCCCAAAATGGGCAGTTAAAAAAAATAAAAAAAATAATAATACATGGGGTATTTTGAGCTGAAATTTCACATACACATTCAGGGGACACCTTAGACTTATATTACATCTTTAAAAAAAAAAAGTTCTAGGGCACCTTTAAACAATATTTGAAAATTGATCTGAGACGAACAATCTGAGCTAGGGAAAATGGACTCAACTGTAAGGCAGAGTTGGAAAATGGTGTTTTAACTGAGGCTTTTACGTAATCCACCTATGGTGGTGGTCAATCCAGTGCTGCTAATGATTATGTAGACCATATGAAGATTTCATCAGAAGTCTGATGATTGAGACCTGTGGTGATGAAATTGCAAAAGTTATAAAGTTATAAAGTAGTTATAAAACTAAAACCATAAAAAAAAAAAAAAAAAAAAAGTTTAAAAAAGTTTTAGAAAAAGTTACTTAAATTAAACAACTGAAATAGAATAAGATATTTCAGCAAGTTAACTTGATGTACTAAAATAACTACAACTAATATAAAAACTTTACAGACATTACATACAAACAAACATATATACATTATATATATACACACATACATATAAAATATAATATATAATATATTCATTCACATTAAAACTGTTACAAATATTTTATTATGCCCTAGTTATGTTACAGAATACAGATTCACAAAGAAGTTAAAATGAATATGAGTTCATTTACGTTTGAGAGGACACAGAGGTGATGGCGAGTATGGTAATCAACTTTACGAAGTAATATGGAGAATGAATACTGACAGTCACTGTGTTCTTGCAGATGGAGGATGGCAATCGTGGAGCAGAACAGTAGGAAACACACTTCGGTGAGTATAGCTGAATGTGGTATTTGGAGGACGCTGTAGACACTGGAAAACAGAAGACACGATGGAGTGGGAGAGACGAAGGAGCGCTGGAGCATAAAGGTAAGTGCTGACAGGTAAGGGAGTCCATGTATAAACGAACAAGACCAGACCTGGTGCTGAGCTGAAGTGTGTGCTTAAATACTGCTGTGCTGATGAGGTGTTGGAGATCAGGTGCAGGTGATTGCTGAGTGTGAGCAGGTGAGCAGAATAATAATAATAATAATAATAATAATAATAATAAATGGCTCTTTTGCCAGAAATTGTATTATTCTGTTTAAAACTAAGATGACTAAAACAAGAGTGAAATCAATCTTTTAAATATTTCCAACAAAATTAATAATATTTTTTATTAATATTATTTTTTCCGAAAGGTAATTTACCAATTAGACAACAGTGACATATATATTATATATATATATTACATATATATTATAATATATAATATATGATGGATTATATATGAGTGTTCCTATCTATCTATCTATCTATCTATCTATCTATCTATCTATCTATCTATCTATCTATCTATCTATCTATCTATCTATCTATCTATCTATCTATCTATCTATCTATCTATCTATCTATCTATCTATCTATCTATCTATCTATCTATCTAAACAAATAAATAAATAAAACTCATTAATTCTTTGATGCATGTTAATGCACTGACTTTGTGAGCAAACAAACAAAATAAACCAGTGTTTAGGGTGTTTTCTAAAGTCCACAGGGCCAGAAGTTCACGTAGTTGAAGAAACACTCATCAAGTGACTAATTCCAGAAGATATATAAAGTGTGAAATAACCAGAGGAAAAAGGAAGCTGTGAAAGCATCTAACCCTGAGGAATCAAGGGTTGACACTGTGCTGTACGGTATAGCGCCCAGTTCAGACATACATTCATTTAAGACATACAGAGACCACCATCATCCTTTCCTTTTCATCATGCTCATGCAGATTCGTATGGCCTTACTGTCCAGTTCACAGATATCTAGACTGCTTTCATACTTCCCGTAGTGAAGCCCTTCGTTTATCTTCAAAGACAAGCCTGCCTACATCACAGAGAGTGTGAAATGAAGAGAAGAATCAGCAATGCAAATAATCAAAAGACAGACATTGGTTTCCAAGCTAATTGTAAATCTAAAGCTGGATGGGAAGAGAAGAGTTTGAGTTTGAACGCAAAGAACCAGATGACTGTTTGGACCTTTTTGATTATTTTGTGGGGTGGGAGTACAAAGGTGTCCCTCCATTAGATGCTGTCTAAAGCGTTCACGTTTAAAGCATTCACTTTGTAGTCTGCAGCATTGTAGATATATTCTGTACAACAGATAGTTTCAAACAACAGCTTGCAGTATATTTCCAATGCAGCCCTGTCCATATGTTTACAAAGACAGAATCAAGGGCGGCTTTAGAATGAACAGATTGCTGCACATCTGCATTTTTACCATATGAAAAAAAATTAAAAACAATTCTTTATGTCTTGTATGCTTTCTGTATCAGGAAAACTTTTGCTGCACATTCTGTTGGATCTGATCAGACTTGCTATAGTATTGCATATATTGACTGTATCGTATGAACAAAAGTGAACTGATATCTTTGAACAATAAGCTACTGATTAGAACAAACCGCAAGTCTGTACTAAAGAACCTTACATGCATGCTTAAAGAATGAGATGGGTTGCTATGACAACCTGAGGTTCACAAAATGGAGTTCAAAATTGAACTTCATATTCTATTCATTTTCCTCAACTAAGGAATTGAACTTCTGACACATGCTTGCTGGATGAGGAATGAAAGGAAAATTGCATTGAATGGAATAACTTTTTTTGTCTTTTCATCTTTTTGTCACTTTTCTATTTGATTGAACCTACTGTAGGAGTTTCATCAACAATTCAGAATATTTTAAATTATAAGGAATTAAAAGAAAACTTATGCAAGTTCCATTCCATCTGGGCTATAGGCTTAAAAATCAAGTGGAGTGTGAAGTCAGTGAAAACATGACTCAAACATGATGAATTTATATAATGTAAATGCAATGGTTAAAGACAAACCGTCTGATAAATGTATGTATTTAGATGACACTTTTATCCAAAGTGACTTATATGTAAAGTTCACCAACTAAAGGGGTTCATTCTTCAGTATAAACTACATGAAGATGTATCCAATCCAAGTAAACACATTAAAAGTTAAGCTATATTCTCAAATGCACATGGCATGTTGTCAAATGACATTATATTGAAATAGTGTAATCTTGACAGCACTGGAGATACAAATGACTGAATTGTTCACAAAATATCATTGTTTTGATCAGTATGCCTATGTTTGTCTTGTTTATCCAGTAAAAATAATACACTAAGGGCCAGATTTACTAACAGCTTGCACCAGTGCAAACCCTCTTTAAATACTGTCGGAATTTACTAAAGACGCGTGGAGCAAAATTAGTGCAGAAAAGGTGTGGACTGAGTTGTTGCGGCTGACCTTATTGCATATGCATAGGAGTTTCCCTTTCAGGCGCAAAATTTATGGGAGGAGAGTATTTAAATGAATCACGCAAGGTGATTACTAAGATTTGCACTCGTCAATTTACTGGTGTTTACGTTATACCGTTATTTACCGCCCGAAAAACCCATCTTAAACCAGACGGTAACTAGCAGATTGCGTTGGTCATTATGGAAATTATCCGGCTGTGTCTGTGTTCTTTACAGTTTTTTTTTTTCTTCTTTTTTTTTTCAATTGCTAACATATATTTGTCCAATCTGTAGTCACATTTTCAAAACTCTAAACACATTTAGCAGAACATCCGTCTGTTGTGATCATACCATTAACACAATTCATGTGGTTTTCACACAAAATGCAATCAATTAACACGTTTCTAAAGTGTTTAAATTTGCTTTTCATGTAAGCTTACCCCATACCAAAACCATGGATCTTTCTCATCTTATTTGCAAATGCTTAAACACAGCAAGTCAGAAATGAAGACCCAATGTTCCAATCATTAAATACGGTATAAAACCTTTACTTTTGCAACAATAGCAGCTCAAAAGTATTGAAAAAAAAATAAAAAATATATGAAACAGATACTGAAACAATTGATAAGCATTTTAATTAGCAAATCACTGAAATATTGAGAAACAGCAGATTCCAATCTCAGTTGGAGGCATAGTCAGGCATGTTCTTTCCATTACATGGACACAGTAAAATAGGAATCTTTGAATAGGATTTGTTCAGTGTGAATGAAGAACAACACAAAGGAGCTGAGAGAAAATAATATATGGGTAAGGGAGAGGAATAGATGGAGGGCAAGGGAGGTAGAAGAGAAGGAGGATTGAGCATCTCTATGGTTTCCCCCCTTACACATGTAGAACCTATGAAAGCTTATTTCTGCCATGAATAGAAAATAAAAAAATAAAAAGTATTTGTGACTTTTTATCTCACAATTCTGACATTTTTCTCTCAATTCTATAGTTTATATCTCACAATTCTGAGGGAAAAAAGTCAGAATTGTGAGATGTAAAAAGTCACAATTACCTTGTATGCCTTTTTATTGTGTGGTGGAAAAAAAGCTTCCATAATAACCAAAGACCATGTGTGTTGGATTTGTTGTTGATCAATGGCAGCAATTTCATGTTTTCATTTCAGTAAATCTTTATACTACAATGATTTTACTACAACGATTCCACTACCACTGTTCCATATTTACAAAATATGTGGTCTGCATAGGGCACTAGCTACCAAAGGGACATCATCCCACCCTCTGTGGGCAACATCAACACCACAAAACCCCAGAAAGAGATTTCAACAGAGCGGGCAACTGAAGTTCTTCATGGGGGACTCATTTGACCAGTAGCTGCCCTGCGCAATTCTGTTACCTCCTCCTTCTTCTTCTTCTTCTTCTTCTTCTTCTTCTTCTTCTTCTTCTTCTTCTTCTTCTTCTTCTTCTTCTTCTTCTTCTTCTTCTTCTTCTTCTTCTTCTTCTTCTTCTCTTTTTCTACTGTACATTCTATAAAATAATGACTCACTTCTGTTGCCAAGAATGCACACATTCAACACTCAACCAAAAATGTAGAATAGCTTGCATGCATTATACTTTTACTGCAGTAAAAGGAAACTGAATTTTAAAAACTATGGATTTCATATTTTATGCAGGTAGAACTGAAACATGACAAGCAATGCGGTTTTTGCCATCAACTATTTTGACAGTCATTGCGCTTTGATTGACTATATGTTCACGTTGCATAGAAAACTAGTGCTATGTTTTGACAGAACGACTCGATTTTGAATCAGGTTTGCTGTGTTTTAATAGAGTTAGTATGTGTTGAAAAAGGTTTTTAACATTTTGAAATGTAGAGTTTGGGTTTATTTAACAAAATATCATTTTGGGCAGAAAATTATCTATTTGGCTAATTGTGTGATGTATGTGTATTGCTGTGTTAAGGGTTTAGAAAAATTACTTTATGTATTGTTAGCTAAAAAAAAAAAAACCCTGTAATTTGCGTGTCATCAATAGATCACACGCAGAACTTTCCAGTCCCATTGGCGCTTTTTTGGAAATGCGCTCTCATGCTAATTTGACCTGTTTAGTAAATCTGGCCCTAACATCCTTTAAAAAATGATGAGGAGAAATATATAACGACACACAAACATGATGGTTCGGTACGTACCTCAGTATTGAAGTCACGGTTTGGTAAAGCAGGAGGGAGAAAACTAAACATAAAATTGCTCCTTTTTTCTTCTTTTTTTTTATTAAACAATGGTTTATTGAACAAATTGTGTCCCTCTCTTTAAATAAATTAAATTATAATTAACATTTTATTAACAATATATAAAAATCTATCTCAGCTAATGCTGTAAACCAGTGGTTCCCAAACTTTTTAGCGTGGAGTACCCCCTGAAGGGATTACCATCCTTCTGCCTACCCCCTCTCTTCCACTTCGACTGTTTTAAATAAAATATGTTCAATAGATAAATATGCAATGATGGTAAAACTATGTAAAACTTTTAAATATAAAATTTTAAACCGCCAGTAAGTGGCAGCAAGTTACTGTTTTTTATGAGTGAATCATCGAGTCATTCATTCAGCAACGAAGCAAGTGGCTGTGAATGAATCATTGACTCTCTCAATTCGTTCAAAGCCGCAGAATTGTTCGCGAAACACAGACGTGCATTGTAGTTCTGCTGTGGTTTTCATTAGAACTAAACAAAATAGAGTAAATACTGACAGTACTGTGTTTAAAATGTAAGTTTTATTTTTTGACCTATTGTATAATGATGTCACGTTTGCAGTCATATGGATATTTTGGGTACAATTGCATTCTTGCTCGTTATCATCATTAAATACAAGAACTCACACAAGCCAAGGTATATTTTTGTATCAGAGAAAGTTTGAGTCTTAAATCGAAATGAATCCATTATCTATGTCTATATTTGTTCTTCATGCGAGTAAGTGCTGAATCCCCAATTTTATAAAGGTGCATTGTCGAGAAGGACAGTAATTTAGCACGATTTAAGGAAGCAGACTGCAGGCAATCCATCATTTTTGACTGCAAATGATGAGGTCATTTGATTAAAAAAAACAACAAAAAAAAACACATTCACCCCAAACTTTTTAATTATAGTCTTTATTTATTATTTGTATAATGTTTATTTTCATTTATTTTTACTACAAAGCAAATGCGGTAAATGCAAAACAATTTTTATGTGTATTTTCTTTAAAACACTGTGTATAATATTTTTTTTATTTTTATTTTTTATTTTATTTTTTTTAAATAGGCATATTATACCTACAAATGTAAAGGGTGTTTATACTCACAAAATGTGATCTTGTTTAGTCTGAAGTTTAGATTGATACTTTGGTGGGGAAAAGACATGGCAATATATGGACAAATAAGTAAACAAGCACAATTAAAAGATGCATTTATAATGAAGTGTATGTGCCATATCCGGCTTTAGAAGGATAATGGCAAAAGCCTGCTCTAATATTAGTAGTTTTTTTTTTTGTCTAGCCTTTGGCAGCACAGGGTGAATGGAGAGGAGATCTAATTGGATTTCTTGAGTGGCCACCACTATTCAGAAAATGGAATTTGCCTGTGAAAAAGCTTGGAGCCTCCACTTCTTCTTCTTTTTTTCGCCTGTGGTTGTAAGTGTTATCTAAATACAAAGTTATCTCATGAAACTCTAGATGGCGCAGGCTATTAGTCCTTAACTTAATCTGCTTGCAATCACATCATTCTCTATAGGTCCCAGCTGATTGGTTCCTGCTGTATCAGTAGCCAATGAGCTCACTGCTCAACCTTCAAATAGTTGGTCAGCAGTTTGCAGCATGCTTTCAGAAACCCTCCACCTTCCCCAGCTTCACCTGTATAGATCTGTTACTGGTAATTCATGTATGATGTATTGTGCAGCAACAGCATGTGTTACTTGCTCACAGCAGCAATTCTTGTATTGGCAGTAGCAAGTCCCGAACCTGTTCTGCAGCAGCAGCAGCATCAATAACAGCAGCAGCAGCATAGCAGATCTATTCCACCAAGACCAAACATATCAACAGTGTCATATCCATTACCATGCAAACACTGTGAGAGTTGTCGTGACAGAACTGTGATGATGCATTTTAGCCTTTTTTTTTTTACATTTTACATTTACCTTGTTTACATTTTGATAACTTTCATCTTTCTATCAATTTGTTATTTTCAAGATATTGTATTTCATATCAATGTTGAAGAAACTCACACAGGGCAAGCTCTCTTCAGTGGAAAGTACAAGTGTGGCAGAGACGGAGTAAGGTGGGCTGAAAGCAAGGGCTAATTTAATGACTAGCCTTCCTAAGCAGGAATACAACGTGGGTACTTCATTTGCTGGCTAGAAACTGATTATGCACCGATCCAATTCATTACATCCCACTCAAATCGCCTTGGCCTGCACAGGGGCATACAAATGAACCCTGAGAAACTTTACACCAAAGGGAGATTCAAGTGGCACAAATGGCTCCTTTGCAAAGTCTGGTGGGGGAAATCTTGCCAAGAACAAAGAGCAGTTTAGAGGGAGGGAGGGAGGGAGGGAGGGAGGGAGGGAGGGATGGATGGATGGATGGATGGATGGATGGATGGATGGATGGATGGATGGATAGATAGATAGATATTATCTCCATTGAACAATGCTGAATAACCATATGGATTTTATGATTATAGCAGTGGATTTTATTGTCGCCAAAGTGACACTTTGAATCAATGACATTAATATATATAAGTCTTTTCTTAGACTTTTCCCCATAGGTTTGAATTTCAGGACATGACCTTTATAAGAAGCAAATATAATGCTTTCACACTCAATAAGTTATTTGATTCAGGGCTAGTGCTGAACTCTCATAAAATTTTGACATCTTGTTTGTTGCACTCTAGTGACTTCATTTCCACAAATTTCAAATGATTGAGGCATGAAATGAAATGAGAACAGTGTGATGACTGCCATGCTAATATAAGGCTTACTGGAGAAGTGCCAATAACTTTGTTAACCACAAAATTGCTCCAATATATCACTGTGGTTTATAACTGATTGTGCAAATCGTTGAATCCTATGGCCAGTAACTATGAAAGCCAAGGTTGTTTACACTATGCTATATCCGAAAAAGTGATTTGATATGCAGCTTATTTTTGATACAAAATGTGCTTCCAACTCCTGCAGTGGAAATTTGCATATTCAGCTGTGTAGTACAACAGACCCAACAGTGTAGACCCAACTGCTTGATACAGCAGCGTTTTAATAAAAGCAGTACCTACAGTAATAAATAGGCCTATAAATATATATTCAGCACAATGAAGTTTTCCAAGTACTCGCTAACTGATCTCTCATGCAGCATTGAAAATTTAAATCCTATACAGCTTCACTTTCACAGAGAAGTCAATAACAGAATGCAATTAGGCTAGATAACTGTAAACAATGTGTCAAAAGGAACATTAATGATAAATATACTTCATTAATAGCAAAAACTATCATCGAATATAATTATATGTAATTATAAATTGTTTTTGCATATGTTTATTTGAATGTTTATGCTTATTATAGTCTATCATATCACTGGTAAAAGATTAGTCATGCAAATAGAAGGCCTGTCATTTAATATTTGAGTTTGGCACATTTTCATTATTCATACTGACTGAAAATTAAAAATGCTAATGTTTCCTTCATTCTTGTAATTTGTGGAAACTGCATTAATTTATTCTAGCACATACAGTGACAGGCAATACATCCAACCATCAGGGGGAGCTCTCAATTGCTCAAGGCCAGACCAAGCACATGGCAGATGTAACCTTTCCTGACAGATTAAGATGCATACGATGGCTGCATCCAAAAACCTAGGAAGCTGACTTGTTGCCTCACTACTCTATCAAGCAATGACTTGTAAGGCAGCGTTTGTGAATGAAGGCACCTCAACAAACTCATTTCGGACAGACTTCTGAGGCAGCGTAACAGTTTAATGATCTACCGCAAAATAGCGCAAGCTTTGGTGAGAACTAAACAAATATTTAATTACTACAGTAGTCATTTCTCGTTAGAAATGTACGGAAGAGGATTAGGGCCAAGCAATAATAAAAAAAATAAAACCATCTCGAGATTAAAGTTGTTAAATTTCGAGAAAAAAATCGTTAAATTGTGAGAAAAATGTCAAGATAAAATGTTGAGAATAAACTCGTTAAATTACGAGAAAAAAGTTGAGATAAAATGTTGAGAATAAACTCGTTAAATTACGAGAATAAACTTGTTGAATTATGAGAAAATAATCATTAAATTATGAGAAAAAAGTCGAGATAAAATGTTGAGAATAAACTTGTTAAATTACGAGAAAAAAACTCATTAAATTTTGAGAAAAAAGTTGAGATAAAATGTTGAGAATAAAGGTGCGTTCACGTGGCCTCGTAATTCCTGTAGTTACGAGATTAGCTTGTAAAAAGCGTTCACGTCCTCGTAGAGCTCGTAATTACAGCTTGTAAGCTGGGAGTTTTCTGAAAGCTCCCAGATATACCACCTGACCGCTGTAGATTCATTTAGGCGTTGACAGTGCTGCCATGGAAACGCATAATTCCCAGTTCAAGGACCAAAAGGACGTGAACAGCTCCGAATATAACGTCACGTGTTGTCATTTCAAGATTCCGGTAAATACGAGGTGACGTGAACGCAGCTCAAAGTCATTAAATTACGAGAAAAAAGTTGTTAAATTACGAGAACAAATTCGTTAAATTATGAGAAAAAAATGGGTATCCATCTTAGAGATAATACCCATATTTACAATGAAACAATCGTATTTTAAAAATATTAAATTAATTAATCAGATCATAATAAAATATAATTGTTACTACTGTAAATCTGTATTAATATTATGGGATCTCAAATGCTTTCAGAATCTTTCATTTTTAAAGTAATTTTGTTTCTGTATTTTTAAAATATATATTTTTATATTAACATAGGCCCATTTTAATGACAGTATATTTATTGAACACAAATTAATTATTTTATTTATCAAAATAAACAGAAAATAGTACAAACTTTGCTAAAGTGATTCTTTTGAACAAGTATTAACCTAGACATTATTAAAAACATATTATTTTAGCTAAAGTATTCGTATGAATACTGTGTGCCTTTTACCCCATGTGTGGGGTAAAAGGCTCCGCTCACCACCTCATACATTTATACGATTTTTAAACAAAATTAACAACTTTTAAGATTTATTTTCACACAAAATCTGTTGCTCCATCAACGTTCAATACAAACATTTTTATTTTTATTTTTTTCTGGCAATTATACACTTTGAGAGTAGTGAAAAGCACAATTTCTCTTAAGGTGTGCCTTTAGCCCCGTTGTACCCCATGTTTAAGTTTTAACTGTTGTAGAGGAACAACATATCAAGAGTCGGGCTGATTTTTTTTTCTTTTTTTTTTTTCTGGGAATTGTGATAATGTTGTACTTTATTGATTTGTTCAGTTGCTCAGTTGTTCAGTTCAGTGATGTCGGGTCACTTTGACCCTGCAGCAGAGCTATGGTAAAGTGTTATTTCATGCTGATTTGGATATATATTGTTAAATGCAATTTTAAATCTTGGAAATGCTAAATGTTGCATGGGAACAACTCATGCTCAGTTCAATTTGAAGAACACAACATTAGTTTGAAGCGGTGATATAATTGTGAGAACAGTAATCAAAACACTCCTGGTGCACTTGATTACGGCACTTGAAAACCAACAATTGACTTGATGCCACAAAGGACTTTTTTTATTACAAAGAAATAATCATTGTAATTTACAAGCTCTTTCTGAAATGACATCGCTAGTGATTTCTATGGTTGGGTAATTGATAAATATCATGGCACATTTACTTTCGTGTTCTTTCTAATCAAGATTTTATTGATAAAAGGTATATTTTAATTACGAATGAGTAAGGTTCTGTGACTGGTAACTGTTTTTTTTTTAAATTATTATTATTTTGCAGCTCGCTTAAATGAATACTGTATTTAGTAATCATGTTCTAAACCTCTTTTTTTTTGTGGAAGAAAATAGAGGTTTGCAATGGCGTGAGAGTAAGTAAATAATTATCATAATTTAATTTAATAATTCTAATTTTCCATATTCCTTTATATAGACAGGTGGATGCAAATGAACTTGTTAACAGCTAAATATTCCATGTTGTCTATTTAATTACTCATTTTAATTTACTTAATTTAATTAATCTGAGGTCAAGCAATTGCATGTACAATTATTAGCTGTGTTAAAAACAGACCAAGCTGGGTTGAAAATGGACAAACTTTGACCCAGCAGTTGGGTTAAATGTTTGCCCAACATGCTGGGCAGTTTTATTTAACCCAACTATTGTTTAAAAATGACTATATGGCTGGCTTAAAATGAACCCAAAAAAAGGTTGGAAATTAAAATCAGACACATAATTAGTAGAGTCAAGAATAATAATTAAAATGTGAACATTTATTAATAAGCAAGTTAATACATGTTTGTTTAATTATTAATTATTAAACTTATTAATAAATGTTAATTTATTAAACATACTAATAAATGTTAACATATTTCGGGGTCATTTTAAGCGAGTAATGCAGTGATTTTTGAACAAAGTTGAGTTAAATAAAACTGACCAGAAGGTTGGGCAAACGTTTAACCAACCAACCGATGGGTCAAAACAAACCAATCTGTCCATTTTCAACCCAACTTGGGTTGTTTTTAACCTAGCATTTTTTTAGAGTGTACAACTAGACCTTAAAATAGTTTTAGTTTAAGTATAGCGTCACACTAGATGACTGTTTGAAGTGTCATGTCAACTACACACTTTAAAATGGCCAATAAGGCACTAGATCATATAATAAAGTCCATTTGTCACAGGTCTAAAGCCTTGGCAGCAGGAGCAGTTACTGTAATCATTTAACTTAATGATCATGTAGACACACCATGGTGTGAGAATTGAATTTAAGCCTAAATTTGAAAATAGCAGTAGCAACTGATCTCACATTTTATACTTTAATTTCATGTACCATAATAGGGGAAAGAAGCAGCCAACCTAGAAGAGCAAGTAGTGCATAGTATTGGAATCTGAACTATCTGCTAACCTTCTGAAGATTTGGAACTTGGAGAAAAAAAGAAAAAAAAAAAAAAAAAAAAAAAAAGCACACACCAATTATCATTTAGATTCCTGTTAAGTTTCATGGCTGGGAGATTCTTCCCTTAAGTTTTTGACTGTTTGACTAATTAACATCAGTTAAATGAGCACCCCCATATTTTTTGATGGGTAATTATGGCATTTTATGAACCAATGCCCATATGTCAGCACTGGGTATAAATTAGACCATGTCTCCCTAATTGTGTCTAGGAACAATGGGTAAAGAGTGTCAGAGTTTAAAGGAATAATTGGCCAGAAACTCCCTCTGATGTTTTGTTGGAACTTTGAAAATGAGTTGATGAAATACTTTTTTAATGATGAACAGAAATTGGAGTGGATTTGGGAAATGATGCAAACTAGACTCCAGTTTGCATAGATGAGAACCAAGGCTCAATGAGTTTGAGCATCTGCATTAACAGCAAGGCACATCTGCAACAAAACCTTATAAAAGGTGTAAATGATATCAGTCTGTTGTAATCAGACAAAATACCTGAAGAATATTGAGTATTGTATTGCATTGCATTGTAAACGCAATTCAGAAAACTATTTTTGTCAAAATTGGTCAAAACTATCAAAATTGGTGCAATTTGGAAATTAAAAATGTAGCCACTTGATAGTATTTATTTGGATACATTTGCAAAATTTGTAAAGTATTGATACATGCTGTATATTATTAGAATATGTATGGTACATTATAAATGTTTGCACATTTTTCTGATGAAGGAACATTTCTGAAAACAATTAGCATGTTTCACTTTTTCACTTTTAAAAAAACTCACATTTAAGTCTCTTAACCCTCTGGTATTGTTAATTTGGCGTCACAATTTTGTTTGCGGTCAAAAGTGACCGAACACCTGATTTTTTTTTTTTTTTTTCCTTCAGTAAAATCCATGTAATACGTTTTTGTTCAATAATATTTTTTTCTTTTTTATTTGTATTTTGAGAGAATTTCATGGTACTAATTAATATGTGTGCAATAATTATGATGATTTATAAAGTGATTATAATTATGGTTTATATATAAAGCTTATAAATTCTTTAGATGCTTTCAGACAAATACTTATTTATTTATTATTACTATTACATTACTTTATTATTATTATTATTATTATTATTTGTATTCATTTGTGGATTTGGATTTATAGTTAGACATTTTCAAAGAATAAAAAAAATATATATATATATTTTTTTATATTTATATTTTATATATATATATATATATATATATATATATATATATATATATATATATATATATATATATATATATATATATATATATATATATATATATATATATATATTTTTTTTTTTTTTATTTATTTATTTATTTATTTATTTATTTATTTATTTTTTGAAATGTTGATTTGAAGTGTCAGTTTTTGCATGAATTTTACTAGTCAAACCTGAACACAGAAGGCAGAATTTTTTTTTTCTAATTGTAGGACAGGAATCATTCTGACAAGTAATGGTTATTACAGTTCAGTCTGTGCAAATGAGTATGATCAGATCAACAAACAGAATGGAAAGCTCATATTATTCCACTCGTAGACCTCAATTAAAAATATTCCTGGGCATAAAACTCACACCCTCAACAACACCAGCAGACTGCTCCCAAATCACCTGCCAAGATGTCTCATATCACAGTTTTTCATAACAGTTGGCTCGAATCTCAATTGCCAACCAAACCAAAACATTGTAAGCAGTGGGAAATTAATTGATTTTACACACTGTCATTTAAGTTCATCAATTGTGATGTATGTTTCTTCCATCCAGCTTATTGTTGAAGTTTGTGATGCACGGTTGCTGCTTTACCTTGAGTCTGTAGGCTTGATGTATTTTTAGTTGACAGATGTGAGATATTCCACCTTTCTATGGATGAAAATAGACTGTTTCTTACTTATTCATGTCAACCGTGCAAGAGACAAGCTAAGTCCAGATGTCCACGACAAAAATGTCATTTTGAGTTGAAGGGCTGTTGAGCCATAATGCTGTTATAAAAAGAAGCTCCTTGATTCTTCACGAGTCCATCACTCACGCTTTATCACATCCCTTTCATATGTGCAGTTCTCCCACATGCGCACCACTTGCTCTCCAGCTGATATAGTTGAAGACTGAACTTTTTTTAAG